>NW_020291249.1:0-6499 GCF_003184625.1 Aspergillus neoniger CBS 115656 | reverse complement strand
ATTATCTATAAAAACCTAACGCGGGAGCAACTAGACTACTGGCTGCTAGCCAGAAAATCAGATTATTATTAATTAATGACTAATCTAATACCTGTTCTAATAATATAATAATTAAAAATATATTACTACTGGTATATTATTCTTATAAAGACTCTGTATAAATTACTAATTAACCTGCAGTTATTAACCTTCTGAGTATACCTGACCTTCCTAACCGGCGGTTAAGGTCGGTTAAAGCAACCTCTTAACCGTAACCTACCCTTAACCGTACGGTTAAGAGGATTCTTATACCTTAACCTAACCGTCAGGTTACGGTTAAGGTTAGGTTAAGGTATAACGGTCAGGTATAACCACTCTATATAAGAGTCATCTGTAAAAATCTTATATAAAATATTTTAAAAGTTATTTATAAAAATTTTATATACTCTATTTCACGGTCCATAGAAGCCCTTTTCAACTGGAGTCTTAATTAATTCTGATTCCGGGAGTCCTTTTTAACCGGAGCTGAGCCTTACTTTTTAACTAAAACTGAGTCTTGATTTTAGCTCCAGTTAAAAAAGGCTCTTGGAATCAGAATCAAGACTCAGCTCTAGTTAAAAAGGACTTCTGGAGTTAGAATTAATTAAGGCTCTAGTTAAAAAGGACTCCCGGAGTCAAAATTAATCAAGACTCTAGTTGAAAAGGGCTCTCATGGACCGTGAGGTAGAATATATAAGATTTTTATAAATAATTTCTAGAAAATTCTGCAGAAGCTTTCCATAGATGGCTCTTATTATATATTTTCTTAATTATCCGGGAGATATTAGAAAAGATCTCCAGTTTCTTATTATTATTCTTTTATATATATTCAACAGCTTTATTAGCAGTCTTAATTTAGAATTTTTAAAGAAAGATATTAATAGAAAGCTGAATAATATAAGCTAGATAAGAAATATAATACTGGCTTTAAATAATTTTTATAAGATTAGAATTTATTAAAATATTATAGAGATAGATGCCCTGGCTGAGTTAAATCTAGAGTTTTAATATAATAATATTAAATATAGTATTATTATTATTAGTATTATCAGTAGTTATATCTAATAACTAGTAGATAAGATAGTGCTTTTATAAGATTTTTAAAATAATCTTAACTAAATTCTTACCAGTATAGGATCCAGACACTAGTTAGAAGTTTAATAAAATTTTATAATAGTCTATATTCTCTGTCAGAAAGTATCTAGTTAAAGTAAGAAATATTTTTTAATCTGGACTAGTCTAATAGTTAACTATAATTAATATATACTTACTGTCTGGAAATTTTAATAATAACTGGATATATATCTTTTTTAATAGCTTTAAAAAATATTTTTTAATTTGTATCTGATAGGGAAGAGTAAGTATTTAGGAAAATACTAGAATAATAAGATTAATTATTTATTTAAATTAAATATATTTAATAGTGCAAAACAACAGGTAGCAGATAATAAGAAAGTATAATATTTAATTAAAAAAGTTCCTTTTATCATAGGCAGTGGGAGTCTAGAGATAATATAATAAATATTAATAATAATAATCTGCTAGAGGGCCTACTCATAGAAATACTATTAGTAATTATATATTTATAATAATTCTTTTTCCAGCATCTATTGAATAATTTGCTTGGAGGTATGTTAAGATATTTATTTCTTATAATTCTTATAAAAATAATAGTTTATAGAACTAGTTCTAGAGTTATTAATTACTGGATACTGTAGAATATGCGAGTATATAATATAGAAAATATAAGAAATATTATCAGAAAATAATATATCTTCTTAAAAGTAAGTCTATATTGTTACTATCTTTTCTTAATTAAAATAAAAAAATAGTTTCTAGTCTTATATACAAGTCTGGTTAAAAGTAATTATCTTCTATTAATTATAAAAGATAAGAGTCTTTTCCAGGAAAGCTGGATATAAAATAATTTTCTGATATCTTATAATATACTTAATATTAAGATTTAGAAAAGAAGAAATAATATAGGCTGAAAAGCTATTCTCTGTCTGGCTATTATCATGATTTATAAAGATTTATAAGATAGAGAAAAAGGATTTAATAGTATTCTCTGAGAATAGATTTAATAGTTATAATTAACTTATAATAAGTTATTTATTTATACAAGAAATTAAAGAAAGTAAAGAATAAGAAAAATTTAACTGATATAATATTATTTTACTTTTAAATATATATTAATATAAATATAATTTATTATATTTACATGTGTTGGGAATATTTAATAATAGTAAGTTTTTATTAAAAATACTTTTTAATCTTACCTACAAGTAAGAGTTTGCAGTATCTAGTAACTGTTATATAGAATATCTCTGATATAATAAATAATCAGGTTTAATCAAGTAATATAAGAAGGAGTTTTATAAAGATATTTTATAATTATTATAATAATATTATTAATAGAGTCTGTAAAAGTCTTTTACAGATTTTACTTAAAGAATACTACCTGAGTCTTTATATTTATAATTAATAGATTATAAAAAATATAGATTTCCAGATAAATTAAGTAAACAGAGTTGCATGGAACATCATAATTAAATAATATAAATAATTTATAGTTTTTAGATCTATTATAAATGTTTAGATGGTATTTTAAGTATATAAAAAGAATAATAAGTCTATTTATTATTATATAGAATAATTTTCAGAGAGATTTACCAGCCTGGAAGGGTAGTTTAGAGGATATTAATAATTTACTAATAATATATAGCTAAAATAAAGCTGTAAATATATATATTTATTATTATTTTATATTATAAGAGTAGCTTTTTTCTATAAATTTAATTATTACTACCACCCGAGATAATATCAGATTAAATAAATAAGGATGGGATAGAACATGCTATTTTCTTTCTTTTAACTATTTTTAAAATTAAGAAAATTAGTCTTGCGTTGGTTATTAGCAAAGATATAAATAATTAGGATAAATAATTATTAACCTGAATATATTTTACCTGTACTAAGATCTAAAAAAGTATAGCAGGTAGATCTTGATATCAAGAATAATTAAGACAGTTAATTATTCTATTTTTGGCTGTTCCGTGGTTAGATATAAGAAAATCTTATACCTAACCATTAACCTGACGGCAGGTATAAATTTTTCCATTAACCTACCCTACCCTGGCCGTTAACCACTCTACTTTCTCTTGTATTTATATAATAAGCTAATAATATTCTATTATAGGCTATATAGTATACTATTCCTGCAGAAAGCTCCAGCCAGGGAAAATATAGTAAGAATTATTATAGAGATATTATTATAAGATAATAGAAGGATTCTTTATAAATAATAATTATAATAAAATACTTTTGGTTATATTTATAAGACTATATAAAAAGCTCTGCAGGCAGTCTATTATAAACTGTATATTTTTATACAGGACTTTATTACTCCCCAGTTATGTAATATATCTGGATATATTAATATTATAATATATCTACAGTTTATAGATACACTAGTCAAGAAGGATCTGTATAAATCTATATATTCTCTGGATTATAAATTTTTATATTATAGATTTAATATACTTAGAAAAGATACAGCTTAATAAAAAATATATAATAAATAAAATAGACTGCCGCATAACATAAACTAAAATATTAAAAATAGTACTAGAGATAAAATTAGACTACTTAAAAAAGATACCAAGACTGGATTAATTATTATACTAATTATAGTTTATATCTGTAGTAAGATCTGCCAGATCTTTATTTATATTAATTAAGGCCTATAGGATATTATTATATTTATACTGTTAAATTATAATAATCTGTTATACTACCAGGTTAAGCTACAGTATCTTCTATATAATAAAAAATCAGATAAATTTAATTATACTTAACAGAATTAACAGATAGATTTCTAGACTTTATCATCTATTCTCTCCACGGTCAAGGATGGCTATTATATAGATAAAGATATTTTTATATTCATTACTGCAGTAATATTAATTAAATAGTTTAATATAAAATTCAAGACAAATCTATTCCTGTAAACTTATTAATTATAATATTAGGAAATTCTCTCTATAAGTAGCATTATTATTATAACTACTATTATTATTAGTAATAGATATATTATTAAAGATCTGTACAGCCTGCCACAGCTATATCTATTTATTCTGCTATCAGGTAATAAATATATAAAATAAACTATATTATCTATATAGCTGTTAAATTTATACAAAGAAAATAAATATCTGTTACTATAAAATTATATACTTACAGATACTTTGTATATCCATTTATTCCAGTAATATATAATATAATAGTTTATTAGCTTATATCTATATAGTCTCCAGCCAGATAATAAATCTATAATATTAAACAGTCTGTTAACTTTTCTATACTAGCTAGTTAAAAATATACCAGAGAACTAATATAATTATTTCTATACTAAAATTAATATCAGAGATCTTCTTTAACTGGAGCCGGTCCAGATAATCAGACTTTAGTTAAAGAAGATCTCTAGTAGATATTTCAGACTCTAAATCATGATCTACTGGTAAGAGAAAATAATATATAAGATTTATTAGACTATATATATCAGAAGAACTGATACTATAGAGAATATTATTAAGCTGGATTTTTTACAAATAGATTATCTATTATATAAATTATAGTTATAGATTAGCATCAGCTGCTATATTTAATATAATAATACTTAAAGCTTATATATTTTCATATATTTCTTATACCTGGAGAATATACTCTACAGTTTACTGTATACTAGTTAATAATGGAGATATTCTCTCAGATAATATTTTATATAAGTTAAAAATATTAATATAAGAGAAGTTTTTATATATAAGAAATACTTATTAACAGGTAATATAATAAATCTTTATCTATACTTTAATCACAGCAGTCTATATACTAGATAATATTAGTTTACCAGTATACTTATATTAAGATTATCTATAAATTTAATATTAATAATTATATATAATATATATATTATATATAATATACAGACAGGACTAGCTATTATAATAATATTATAAATTATCTATAAGTTCCGGAATAATGGGAACAGGTTCAGAAAAAATGTAGAAAAAAATAAGTTCAGTACTAGTAAATATAATATTATTCTATTTCTAGATAAGAAATATTATTAACTGCTGTTCACTGGATATAAATTACTTTATATATTTAGTATTAAGATATCTATAAATCTCATTTAATTATATTCTATATTGACAGTCACGGTATATAAGAAGATATAGAAAATAATATATATAAAAAAGAGATTCAGCTTTAGTATTACTAGACTCCATTATATATTTAGAATGGCTAAATCAAGTAGAAAAAGAAAATATAGGATAAGTGGGATTATTACAAGATAAAAATAAGATTAGAAGAGAGAATTGGGCTGCAGAGGGTAGTTATATGTTATATATATATATATATATCTTGATTAAGCTTACTAATAATTTATGCAGACAGATAATAGAAAAATATCATTTTAATAAAAAATATTTCTCTCCTAACTTACCAGATTTAAATATAGTTATCTACTCTACCAGTATAGTAATACTGCTGAAAATTAAAAGAATATTAAATAAATAGCACAGTTCAAATATATTAGAATTTTAACAGAAAATCTTCTTAAAATATAATAGTATTATAGTCAGGAATATAATAGCATTATACCCTCCTTGTCCAGAAATCTGACTAATCAGAGTGGATTAAAATATTTGGGGTTCCCGCACCCTAATAGCATTGCACTGCAATGTCATTACCCCTCTGGTATATAGATTTTACTCTAACTCACAGGTCATGTTTTAATTCACAGGTTTTATTCTAATTTATAGATTATACTTTAACTTATAGTTAATACTCTAATTTACAGTTCATGTTTTAACTCATGGTTGATATTCTAACTTATAGTTTATACTTTAACTTATAGTTCATGCTCTAACTTATAGATTTATATTCTGATTTTATAATTCATATTCTAATTCATAATTCATGCTCTAACTCATGGTTTATATTTTAATTTATAATCTATATCTTATCTCATAGTTTATAGAAGTTTTTTTTAACCAGAGCTGAGTCTTGATTCTAGTTCCAGTTAGAAAGAGCTTCCAGAGATTATTCTAATAAAAATATTTCTTTTTATTAATTTACTAAATTTAAATATAATTATCTACTCTACCAGTATAGTAATACTGCTGAAAATTAAAAGAATACTAAATAAATAACACAGTTCAAATATATTAGAATTTTAATAGAAAATCTTCTTAAAATATAATAGTATTATAGTCAGGAATATAATAATATTATACTTCTTTTTATTAGAAATCTAACTAATCAGAGTAGATTAAAGTATTTGGAATTCCTGTATTCTAATAGTATTGTACTGTAATATTATTATTTCTCTAGTATAGATTTTATTCTAATTTATAGATTTATATCTTATCTTATAGTTCATAAGAGCTCTTTTTAACCAGAACCAAGTCTTGAT
>NW_020291248.1:0-7143 GCF_003184625.1 Aspergillus neoniger CBS 115656 | reverse complement strand
AATTTGTATGGGATTCTCAGCTGAGTTGGGTAGTCAAGAGATGATTACTTTAGTTAGTAAGGATTCCTGATTTCCAGCCAACAATAAATATATATATTTACTACTATTTTATACTATAAGAGCAGTTTTTTTTTATAAACTCAATTATTATCACTATCTGAGATAATATCAGATTAAATAAATAAGAATAGGATAAAGCATGTTATTTTCTTTTTTCTGATTATTTTTAAAATCAAGAAAATTAGTTTTATATTAGTTATTAGCAAAGGTATAAACAGTCAGGATAAATAGTTATTAATTTAAGTATACCTTACCTGTGCTAAGATTTAAAAAAGTATAATAGATAAATCTTAGTACCAAGAACAGTTAAAATAATTAATTATCCTATTTTTAGCTGTTCCGCGGTTAGATATAAGGAAATCTTATATTTAACTGTTAACCTGACAGCAGGTATAAATTTTTCCATTAACCTACCCTACCCTGGCCATTAACCACTCTATATAAGGTCTAGTTAGTAGAATATCTTAATTTTAATCTTGTAGTATTTATTATTTATAGATAAAATTAAGATTTAGTAGCCAGTTAATCTAGTAATACTAATTTCTTTATCAGATATTCTATATTTATAAAAGTTAAAAATATCTAGATCATGGTAATAGTCTAGCAAGATATAGTTAAGTATAATATATTAGAAACTGTTTATATTATAGATCTAGTATAATAAGCAGTTAGTAGTACATCTAACTACTATTTTAAAAAAATTCAAAAAATATATATTTTTATTATTTAACTTTATTTTATATAGAATAATATATTAAGCAGGCATCTCTGCTATCTGTTTTATAGATACAGATTCTATTATTTTAAAATTATTTTTTAAGTTTAAATCTGATTTTTCTTCTTTATATTAGTTATTCTAAATCTTGAAGAACCAGATATCTAGAATACATGATTACTATAATCTTAAATATAAAATTATATTAATATACTAATATTTTATTCAGCCGTGGTCAGGGCATCTACAGTAACTATAGACTTTGTTAATATATTCAGATATTATTTTCTTTATTTTAATAGTATGCTCTTCATAAGAAATACCTTTTATAGAATATATAGTTTTCTTCTATTTTTCTTTAATACTTTTTAGTTTTTGTAACAAGCTTTAACCTTTTTATATAGTAGTGTGATAGAATAGCCTAGCTATCGTGGTAACGGCCCTCGGGATGACGTACTATGATGATTATGGAAGTCATGAGGTCATTGATAATGGTTCTACACCCTCTCGACATCTAAAAGATGCTGATTCCTCTGCAGGAGACTACTAATCCTCAAGAATCAGTCTATCTCATGAATATAGACTATCTTTGTTATTACTAGATAATTCTATTATATTTAATAATTAATTCCTTATCTAGTTAACAGGCTTTTTACTCTGATAAGTAAATCCTATCATATTCTAATCCTTCTTTTTTAATTACTTAAGAAAGATGCCACCCCTTGAAGATAGTAAAGAAAGAAAGATATTTAATAATTATATTAATCTAGAATTATTATTAAATATTATTTCCACTGCTAAGAAAATCTAATAATTAGAAGATTATATCTATTAATTAAAATAAGCTACTAATCTATAAAGAAAAATAGCTTATTTTTAGAAAAATAGTTTCCCGGGCAAGATCTTCTCTAGATATTATTAATTCTCTTCTAAATCAGAAAAAGATAAGAAAGAGATTAAGTTCAAAGATATTCTCTGTTTTATCTTAAACTTTAATCTCTAAAAATATCAAGAATAGATTACTAATCTAGAATATATATTTTAAAAAGTTTCTAAAAAATATTTCTTTAAAAAATATAAGATATTTATTATTATTAGTTATATAGATCCTGCATGTAGGCAGAAATAGTATTATTTTATTAATAATAAGAATCCAGAAATAAAATAATTTTTTAAAAAATCATAGTCCTGGTTCAAGGATTAGATCCTTACTTTAATCCAGAATATTATTATTTTTTAATTAAATACTATAACTCAACTTAAATGGGCTTGCCAGTAATATAATCAAGATTTGAGAGAATTTCATACTTATCTTAATATCTTAAGGTAATATTTTTCTTATTAAGCAGAGAAAGAAAAAGTCTTATTATACTTTATTAAATTATTATCTAATCTTAATTATTATATTTAAGAATATGTTTTCTATTTACTAAAAGAACAGGATAAAATAGTAGCCATTACTATTTATTATTATAAATTATAAAGTAATAAATAGAAATATAAATAAAAAAATAATTAATTTAATATTTATAAACTATATAAATGCTTCTAAGATTATTCTAACAGATTAATTAAAAAAATATATTAAACTGCAAGAAAAATCCTACTAGAAAGAATAATAATTAATTATAATACTTTATATATAATAGTATCTAGTATCTTGCAAACTAACATTCTATTAAAAGTAAGAAGATTTAATCTGTTAAAACCTATTAATATTTATCAGATTCTGAGGGAAAAGTAGAGGAGTTAGAATAAATCCTATAATTTTAATTTTTTTATTTATAATAAGAACTATCTATTATTTTTATATTTCTATTTATATTTGAAACAGTCTCGAAACGTTTACAGACTTAGATAGTTGTATTAAAGTAGATATTATTAATTATTAATTTACTAAGATATATTATCTCTAATATACCCCGGTTATTATATCTAGGATTAAAGCTATTAATTAAATTATTACTTTTATTTATAATATATAGAAAGTTTTTTTTATTATTACTAATTCGCAGGGAAGCACCCGTACTTTCAAACAATATTATATAAGGATTAACTGAGATTCTTATTTAAAAAATAGTCTAATTTTATTATTAATAATTATGTTTTAAGATCTCTATATTAATCTATTAATATAAAATTAATAATAGTAATTCAGTATATCATCTATTTCTCTTTTTTCTACTATTTAATTTAATAAAATAATCTGGAATTTAGTAAGAGTATATACTATTATCAAGCTTTCTAAAGATATTTAACTACTAGAAAAAAAATCTTTTAATTTATCTCTAAATCCAGAAATAATCCTAATTAAACTCTAAGAATTCTGAGATATATTCTTTATAAATTTCTCTTAATAACTTTCTTCTCATGATCCTGCGGATTATATTATTAATATTAAATTTAATAAAATATTTTCTTATAATCTTATATACTCTTTATCAGAAGCTGAACTTAAGATTCTATAAAAATATATTAAAGAAAACTTAAAATTAAATTAAATTTAATCTTTAAAGAGTCTTGCAGGAGTCTTTATCCTCTTTATATCTAAGAAAAATAATAATTTATATCTTTGTATAAACTACAGAGATCTTAATAAAATTTTTATTAAGAATTATTACTCTTTATCTTTTATTTCAGAGATTCTTGATAGAGTCTTAGGCAGTAAAAATTTTTTAAAAATTAATATTAAAAATACTTACTACTAAATTTATATTAAGAAAAATAATAAATAGAAAACAGTATTTCACACTTAATACAGTTATTTTAAATATATTATTATATTATTTAGATTAATTAATATTCCTGTAATATTCTAAAATTATATATATATAATACTTCGTGGACTTCTTAATAACTTTTATATAATATATCTAGATAATATTTTTATTTTTTTATTAGATAAAGAATTCTATACAGGGTATATTTATCAAGTATTAAAAAGATTTTAAGAAGTTTAACTTTATATAAAGCTATTTAAATATTTATTTTATTAATTCCAAGTTAAATTCCTAGAATATATTATTAATATTAATAGAGTATCTATAGATCCTTGATAAATAAATAATATTATTTTATAATTGATTTCTGAAAGTTACCATGATATCCAGGTTTTTCTAAAATTCTATAACTTCTATTATTAATTTATTTAAGATTATTTATAATTTATTTTATCTTTTATCTCTCTACTTCGTGGAGCAGTTAATAATTAAAAACCTAGAAAAATCTGTCTAAATCTATATAAGTAACTTGTCTTTCACTATTTAATTACTGTCTTTTAATAAATATCTTTACTAATATACTTTAATCCTGTGAAACCCTGATATTTAGAAACTAATATATTAAAGAAAGAGATAAGTAGTATTTTATTTTAATTTAATAATAAAAATATATTTTATCCAGTTACTTTCTGGTTTTATAAGTTCTCTGGTATTAAATTAAATTATAATACTTTAGATTAAGAATTATTTACTATTATTTATTTCTTTAAATAGTAGTAACAGTATTTTAAAGATACTTTCTAAATTATTAAAGTCTTATTTAATTATTTAAATTTATAATCTTTTATATATCAAACCAGGATTAATAAAAGATAAGCTTGATAATTTATAAGCCTGATCTTTTATAATTTTATTATTAAATATAAAATAAGAAAGTCAAATCCAGCAGATAAATTCTTTAGAATATTTTCTAGATCTTAAATAAAGTCTGCTCCTCAAGAGGAATTATTAATTTTAATTTAAAAATAATTTATAAATATGTTATCCCTGATAATAAAAGATTTAATTAAAAAGAAATTCTAGTTTAAATCTTGAGATGTGCAGGGTTATCCTGGATTTAATATTTATATTATATTAAGCTTAAAGAATTCTAATAGTCAAGCTAGTATAGAGACAGCTGATTAGATTATTTAAAAAAACTTATTTAAAGAGGTATTTATCTCCTAGTCTATAATAATATAAATATATACTATAGAAGTCTTGTACTTAAAAAATAGTAATTCTGAATTATAAGAAATAATCTTATAATTATAGATTAAAGATCCAGAAATACAAAAGTAAAAAGCAGTTATTAAATAAAAGCTATTAGAAAATAAGTATTAGAGTATTATTCTTTCTGAATATCTATATTTTAAAAATTATTTATATATTCTTTTCTCTAAATCATTAAGATAATAACTTATTAAACTATATTATAATAATCCTCTAGCAGGATATTTTAGAAAGATAAGAATAAAAATATTACTATACAGAAAATTCTATTAAAATAAATTATATCATGATATAACTGAATATATCTGAACTTATTTAATATATTAAGATAATACTACTTTAAAGTATTGATTATATAACAGCCTCAAATTATTATTAACTTTATCTTATTTTTTTATTAAATTAATAATAGACTTTATTACAGGACTATCTCCAGTTATTTAATATAGGAAAACTATTGATATTATTCTTGTTATTATTAATTAATTCTTAAAATACTATTTTTTTTTATTATTCTGTCTATGATAACTGCTCCAGACCTTATTAAATTATTTTATAAATAAGTTAAATTAGTCTTCGGGCCTCTAATAGATATTATATCTGATTAAGAATTAATTTTTATTAATAAATTCTAATTAAATTTAGCTTATAACAGCTATATAATCTTAAAGTTTTTAATAGTATTTTATCCATAAACCAATAGCTAAATAAAATAGATAGACTAAATTCTTGAGTATTATCTTCAGTATTACTTTAATTAATTTAATATTAACTGGCTAGTAATATTATCTATTACTTAATTTATTTATAATAATATAAATAATATAACTACAGGCTTATTATCTTATAATATTTTATATAGCTATTCACCAGACTTTTATCTTAGAATTAAGAATAATTCTTAATAATAAGAGATCCCAGCTGTATAGAATAGAATCAAGAAGCTTAGAAAAATAAGAGAGTAGTTATAAAAGATATAATAAATAATTATAAAAAAATAAAAGAAATATTATAATAAGTGCAGCAGGCTATTCTTCTTTAAAAAAAAAGATTTAATAAAATTATTAACCTAGAACTTATAGCTTAAAGAGTCAAGAAAGTTAGCTCTGAAGTTTATAAAATTTTTTCAGATTCTTAAATATATTAGATTCCAAGCGTATTGCTTATATTTATCTGAAGAATATAAATAAATTTATAATATATTCTATATTTTCTTATTAGAATTATAGAATACTGGAAAATATTATAAAAAACTATTCCTGATACCAGAGCTAGATAATAAAGATAAATAGAAAGTTAAGAAAGTTAAAGATTATTAATATTATAATAGCTAAAACTATTACCTGATTAAATAGAAAAAATGGCTAAGTAAATATAATTAATAGATTTCTAGTAAGAACATGATAAATGTTTAATAAGTTATAAAGAATTACTAGAAAAAACAGAAAAGATATACTGTATAAATTTATAGATTTTTATTATTATATAATTAAGTATGCTAAAATATATAATATTACTTTATTATTATATAGTAAGTAATATATAAATATATCCAGCTTATTCTGCTTTTAATTTGCTAATTAGACTATATCTAAATCTAAGAATTTTTTAAATAGTTAGTATAAAAGTAGAGAATACAGTAATAAGATTAGTAATCTCAGAAAATATAATATATTTACTGAAGTTATTCTTTTTATCTAATATTATCTCTTTTTCTATATCAGGAAACTGCACGCGAGCTACTTTTATAATAATATTTAAATAATATTTTAATACTGAGGCTTAAATTATATAATTATTATCTTCTAGTAATAAGTATAATAGCAAGTTGCAGTTATATATATAATATTTAACAGTTATAATACTAGTAGTAGTAGAAGAAACTAATAGAACTAAAAAGAAATAATAATTAGTAAGAAATAAAATATATATTATAATATTTTTGTATCAGAATACTATATATTAATTATCTATTTAAGCTCTCTCCAGATATATATATCTGAATAATCTTATAAATATTTCTGAGATTATATTAACAGGCATGGGTAGAGTGGTTAACGGCCAGGGTAGGGTAGGTTAATGGAAAAATTTATACCTGCCGTCAGGTTAACGGTTAGATATAAGATTTCCTTATATCTAACCGCGGAACAGCTAAAAATGGGATGATTAATTATCTTAACTGTTCTTGGTGCTAAGATCTACCTGCTATATTCTTTTAGATCTTAGCATGGGTAAGATATACTCAGGTTAATAATTATCTATCCTGATTATTTATATCTTTATTAATAACTAATGTAAGACTAATCTTCTTAATTCTAAAAATAGTTAGAAGAAAGAAAATAGCATGCTCTATTTTATTCTTATCTATTTAATCTG
>NW_020291247.1:0-7200 GCF_003184625.1 Aspergillus neoniger CBS 115656 | reverse complement strand
ATATATATATATATATAATATATAACTACCCTCTGCAGCCCAATTCTCTCTTTTAATCTTATTTTTATCTTATAGTAATCCCACCTATCCCATATTTTTTTTTTTCTACTTGATTTAGCCACTCGAAATACATGATAAAGTCTAGTAATGCTAAAACTAAATCTCTTTTTTATATATATTATCCCCTGTGTTTTCTTATATGCCGTGACTGTTAATATAGAGTATAGTTAAATGAGATTTATAGATATCTTAATACTAAATATACAAAGTAATTTATATCCAGTAAACAGCAGTCAATAACATCCCTTATCTAGAAATAGGATAATATTATATTTATTAGTACTGAATTTATTCTCTCCCATACTCTTTCTGAACCTGTTCCCATTATTCCAGAACTTATAAATAATCTATAATGTTATTATAATAGCCAGTCCTGTCTGTATATTATATATAATATATATATTATATGTAATTACTGGTATCAAATCTATGAATAATCTTAATACAAGCATGCTGGTAAACTAATATTATTTAGTATATAGACTACTGTAATTAAAGTATAGGTAAAGATTTACTATATTACCTGTTAATAAGTATTTCCTATATATAAAAACTCTTATTATATCTATATTCTTAACCCGCGTGAAATATTATCTGAGAAAATATCTCTATTATTAACTAATATACAGCAGACTGTGGAGTATATTCTCCAGGCATGAGAAGTATATAAAAATACATAGACTTTAAATATTATTATACTAGATATAGCAGCTGATACTAATCTATAGCTATAATTTATATAGTAAACAGTCTATTTATAAAAAATCTAGTCTAATAATATTTTTTACAGTATCAGTCCTCCTGATATATATAATCTAGTAAATTCTATATATTATCTCTTCTTACCAGTAGATCATAACTTAGAGTCTGAAATATCTACCAGGGATTCTCTTTAACTAAAGCCTGACTATCTGGACTAGCTCTAGTTAAAAAGAATTTCTGGCACTGACTCTAGCATAAAGATAATTATATTAATTCTCTAGTATACTCTTGACTAGCTAGTACAGAAAAATTAATAAACTGTTTAATACTGTGAATCTACTATCTGGCTGGAGACTGTACAGATATAAGCTAATAAACTACTGTATTATATACTGCTAGAATATATAAATATATAAAGTATCTGTAAGCATGTGATTCTATAGTAATAAATACTTATTTTCTTTATATAAATCTAATAATTATATAGATAGTATAGCTTATCTTATACATTCACTGCCTGACAGTAAGATAAATAAATACAGCTGTAGCAGGCTGTATAGATCTTTAATAATATATCCACTGCTAGTAGTAGTAGTAGTTATAATAATAATATTATTTATGGGAAGGACTCCCTGGCACTATAACTGATAAATTTATAGAAATAAATCTATCTTAAATTCTGTATTAAACTGCTTAATTAATATTATTATAGTAATAAATATAAGAGTGCTTTTATCTATATAATAGTTATTCTTAGCTGTAAAGAAAGTAGATAATAAAATCCAGAAATCTATCTATTAATTTTATTAAGTATAATTAAGTTTATCCAGTTCTTCATTATATAGAAGACACTGTGGCTTGACCTGGTAGTATAACAGATTATTATAATCTAATAATATAAGTATAATAGTATTCCATAGGCTCTAGTTAATACAGATAAGAATCTGGCAGATCTTGCTACAGATATAAACTATAATTAATATAATAGCTAGTCCAGTCCCGGTATCTTCTCTCAGCAGTCTGATTTTATTTCTAGTACTATCTTTAATACTCCAGTCTATATTATATAGTAATCTATTTTATTTATTATATATTTCTTACTGGGCTGTATCTTTCCCAAGTATATTAAGTCCATGGTATAAAAATTTATAATTTAGAAAATACATGGGCCTATACAGATTTTTCTTAACTAGTATATTTATGAACTATAAATATATTATAATACTAGTATATCTGGATATATTACATGGCTGGAAAGTAATAAAATCTTATATAAGAATATATAGTTTATAATAGGCTGCCTGCGGAGCTTTTTATATAGTCTTATAAATATAATTAAAAATATTTTATTATAATTATTATTTACAGAGAATCTTCCTGCCATCCTATAATAATATCTTTATAATAATCCTTATTATATCTTCCCTGGCTGGAGCTTTCTACAGGACTGGTATACTATATAATCTATAGTAAAATATCACTAGCTTATTACACAGATATAAAAGAAAGTAGTACTCTAGTATAAGTTTATTTATATTTATAACTTCTACTCTTTTAAAATAACAGCATACCTTGCTCAGATTATATAATTTAAAGAGAAATTAGCTATATTTATTTATATAATAACTAGACAGTTAATATATATTCCTGAACTTCTCAGCCTGCAGTATATAAATACAGATACTAACTACTGTTATATTATCTATATTAAAGACAGTCTGGTAACCCTGGCCAGTATATATTATAAGAACTTCTATACTAATAATAATATTAAGATTATTTATTACTACTTTTCCCAGGAGATGAATAAGTTATTAATATATTATCTATAACTAATCCTGCTCTTTATTTAATAGCTAAAGATTATTATATCTGCAGAATATTTAATATATATATATCCAGATAATCCGGCCTGCAGGGACTAAGAAAGTATATTATTTATAAAAAAACTATCTTATCTCTGAAAATCTAATCTGGAAATATAATAAATATAAATCTTAGAGCACTTCCAGACTATACTCCAGTGGGAAACTCAGGATTATCTGATCTGGACTAGGATGAATATTATAATATACTAGAATATTACTATTAGTATCAGTTACTGCTTTCTCTGACTGACCAGCCACTTTATCTAAAATCATGGGATGGAGTATGTCACTGGTATAATAACTATAAATTCTAATAATAAGATCTATATAAATATTAATTAATAAATAAACTATATTACAGACCTACAGGCTGCTTATTTTTTCTATATTATAAAAATAATATATAGTAAATAGATTACTGAAACAGCTGGTATTATAGTTTACTAATAGATACTCTTCCAGTTAAGTAGTACTAATTAGTACTGTTTTCTTAGCTTTATCTCTACTGCTGGTTATATATCTGTAATATATATTTTATAAATACTAGTATCCTGGAAGCAGGCTGCAGTAGAGGACTAGATACTATAATAATAATATCTGAATACTATACAGATAACAGCAGTTCTCTAATAGATAATAAATAATTCTAAAATATAACTATATAATATACAGACAGAGGTCCTCTAAATAATATAAAATAATAAAAATCCTGTAATCATAATCATGTATACAGATAGTAATAAAAATCTACTATTTATATTTTCAGCTTTTCTAGAATCAGATAATATTACTATTATTATTATACTGCTACTGAGCCTGCGGCAGAATCTACTATAATACTACCAGACACTGGGCCTTATATATATAGAATAAAAGAATTATAATTTTTCTGATAATATAATTATTATGCTGGTTATTCTGGAGTCTATTAAATATAATATATTTTATATCTTTCTTAATTAACTCCGTGTACAGCATTGCCTGGACTATATTATTATTAATAAATATTATATAATTCTTTATAATTTATCTAGCTTTTAACTAGTACTGTACTACCTTGGCTATCTGATATAGATACAGATCCAGTTTATATATCTAACAGCCACGCTATTCTTTATTAAAAAGAAGTATTTCTACAAGTACTTAGAACAGCTGTATAATAGTATATATCTTATCTAGAACTACACCAGCCGGGTTAATATTATATATATTATGTAATGTCTAGTTCTGCTCTATAAGATATTTCCAGAATCTTATACATAGCTGGAGTTTAAGACTATATTAATATATTTTTATTATATGATTAGCCAGGCGCAGGGAGGCAAGATTATTATTTATATTAATTTAATTAGCTAAATTTCTATATTAGCCTGGTTTCTGAACTATTTTATTTATTATAATAAATAAGTTAACTAACCAGGTCTTTTACAGTACTTTACTAAGAATTATATTTCTGTTCTTACTGCTATAAGTACTCTTAGTATAAATATTAATATATCTGATATCTGATATATTATATATATAGACTGGCCCCGGTTACTTCTGGACTATATATAGAAAAATAAACATGCCAGATATAACAGGCAGTATAGTCTGGTAATTATTATTTATCCAGCTAAAAAGAATTAGATGCTATCCTAACTAATAAAAATACCAGTAATAAATAAGAAATAGATCTGGGACTATCTCCAAGCTCCCTACTAGTATCACGTGCTAGACTATTATCTAGATAAAACCTGATACAGCTACTTATATAAGAACTATCAGGACTATTTTATTAATCTATTATATAATTAATATTATTTCTACTTTACAGCTTTCTGGCCAGACATACACGGCAGTCTGCAGGCTATTTTTTTAACTAAAGCTAGTTAGATTATATTTTTTAATATAATAAACAAGCTCTAATTCTTCTTATTAATTATATTTCTCTTCCAGGCAGCCATATTACTGTTATTATTAATCTTACTATTATTATTATTATTATTATTACTATCACTGATCCTTCTAGTACTAGTATTACCCCGGGAACCGTCCCTTTTAGATCTGCTGCCTGTATATATATAGATGCGGCTATATTTCTATATATAATAACAGATTATCCAGCGCTGTCTGATAGAAGAGAATATTACTAAAGAGATACTATAGTAATAGAAGTACTATTATATTTATACCATAAATAATATGGACAGATAGTTATATATTCTTTATTTCTATCTGCAGTAATAGAGCTGTCAGATACAGGAGTAGATAATCTTTATATAAAATTATATTTAATATTTATACTATTAACAGTATTACCAGTATAGTATATTACAGAATATCTGCTCTAGCTGGCAGGAAAAAAAGTCATATAATTATCAGGATATTTTATTATTTATAATAGCTATAATATTATATAAATTATAGATTAACTCAGTTAAGAGGCCCTAGGCGCAGTAACTTATTTTATAAAATATTAATTATATTAACTAGCAGATAATATATAGTTATTTTAATTAATCTAATCTGCCAGGCTATAACTATCTTTTTAATAAGTACTGCTAGCTTTATAGAGTATACCGGGAGCTCAAGAATTCTATATAGATACTAAAAATAAATAGTAGGAAAGAATAGATCTAGCCAGGCTACTGACTAAGAAATATTCTATATTAACTAGCCAGTTAATTATTATTACTATTATAATTAATACTATTAGAAAAGAAAGCCAAGGGGTCTTCTTTAACTAGAACCAGCCATCTATTTCTGGCTTTGGTCAAAGAGAACCCCTAATAAAATAATAATTAGTTTATTTTAGATAAAACCCTGTTATTAATTCTGATTATAAAAGAAAATATTATTTTATTATACTGAATATATAGGCTTTTTATATTTAAGATTAATTATTAATACTATACTATTCTGCCACTGTCCGCAGCAGTTTTAGATAATGAATAGATATATTAACTCATGGTTATATAACCATGTGCTTTATAATATTTATTTAATATATCTAACAAAGATTAAATACAGAGATTTACTAAATAAAACATGCAGGTTATACTCTGCAGTATAATAAATATATTTTTTTTATTAAAGTATCCCGCATGTAATATATTACCAGTTTCTTTAAACTGTCTAGTCTCTGTAATAATAAGTCTAGATACTCAGATTACTGATTAAGATAATAATTCTAATCAGCTATCTTACTTATTTTTATAATTTTTCTAATTAAATAATCTCTTTTTCTTTATAGCAGAGCCAGACTTTCAGCTGGAACTATCTTTATCCTAATTTATAAAAAATAATAATAATAAAATTAAGTCTTTCCACAACCTTCTAAGTATAGAATTTATAACTAAGAATCTATTTCCAGGGACCCGCTGTAATCTCTTATAATATATTATAAAAAACAGAAAAAAGATTATTATCAGCTTAGATAGTAAGAATACAGATTTATTCAGTTTATTTAAGTTACTAGAAGATCTTTTTACGAGATTTACTAAGTTATCTAGTTTTATAAATAAGAAAAATAGTAAGTATGATATATCTAATCTAGAAATAACTGTGTGAAATGGCTCTAAGAATAGTATAAAATTAAATAAACAGTCCTATTCTCTAATAATAACTCTAAAATATAGCTATATACTAGACTTACTTGTTGTCCAAGCAGTTGATAATAATAAGACTAAGACTGGTATTATTAAGCTGAAGGCTGTTTTTGAGAAAGAAGATATATAAAAAAACAGAAATTAAGATAATAGAAAATACAGCTTAACTCTACTAAGTATACAACTTAATAAAAATACCCTTATATCAGCTCTAGATAATTAAAGTAATAGATTAAGATTATAATATCTGTTTAATACTGTCCGGGGGACTGAGTCTTAAGATATAAAGAAATTATTATACTTTTATTAATAAAAAATAAGATATTAAGTATTTTTTTCTACTAGAGCTATTTATCTAATTCAATTCTTTAACCAGTAGTAGCTGTATAAAAATAAATATATTTTATCTATAGTTACTGTTTACTATACTATTCCCTATTAATAAAGAAGCAGCTAAATTACTATATAAAAATATATTATTTTCTTGTAATACTCTTCCAGGTAATATTTTTTTCTTATTTAATTAAGATAATGAACTCTTACAGTATAATACATGAATCCTGGAAATAGTCTCCCACCCAGTAAAAATATTATATAAATTATATCTATATTAACAGTAGCTATTTTCATAGACTAGTATTTAAAGAATCAGATTACTCTCTTATTCTATTCTTTCTTTTATCTATTTTCTATATACCGTCTCCCTATTCATTCTCCGAGAGAGAGAGAGAGATAGATATATATATATATATTTATAAATCACTCTCTAAAAATATATTAATATGTATATATATATATATTCATCTATTATTATATATATATCTTATGTCTTTTAGTTTAGATATATTCTTCTAGTTATAATTATAAAAAATATTATATTAGTCTTCTTCCTCTTTATAATTAATAAAGACAGAAAGTCTATTACTAGCAACTTCAGGACTGATAAATATTCAGAAGTGGTTATTCTTATCTGGGATATA
>NW_020291246.1:0-7254 GCF_003184625.1 Aspergillus neoniger CBS 115656 | reverse complement strand
ACTACTACCCGAGGTAATATCAGATTAAATAGATAAGAATAGGATAGAGCATGCTATTTTCTTTCTTCTAACTATTTTTAGAATCAAGAAGATTAGTCTTGCGTTAGTTATTAGCAAAAATATAAATAATCAGGATAGACAGTTATTAACCTGAGTATACCTTACCCGTGCTAAGGCCTAAAAGAGTATAACAGATAGATCTTGGCGCTAAGAACAGTTAAGACGGTTAACTGTCCCATTTTTAGCTGTTCCGCGGTTAGGTATAAGGAAATCTTATACCTAACCGTTAACCTGACGGCAGGTATAAATTTTTCCATTAACCTACCCTACCCTGGCCGTTAACCACTCTAAGTATAGGCTTATTTTTAAGAAGATATATTATTCTTTAATAATACTTTTTATATTTTCTGTATTATATATTTATATATTTTATAATATCTAGTAATTAATAACTTCAGGACTAGTTCTATGAGTTACTATCTTTATAAAAATTATAAGAAATAAATATTTCAATATATTTCTAAGTAAATTATTAAACAGATACTGGAGAAAGAATTATTATAAATATATAATTATTAATAATATTTTCATGAGTAGGCCCTCCAGCAGGTTATTATTATTAATATTTATTATATTATCTCTAGACTTCTATTATCTATGATAAAAGAAATTTTCTTAATTAAATATTATATTTTTTTATTATCTACTACCTGCTATTTCATACTATTAAATATATTTAATTTAAATAAATAATTAATTTTACTACTCTAATATTTTTTTAAATATCTACTTTTCTCTATTAAATACAGATTAAAGAATATTTCTTAAAATTATTAGAGAAAATATATATCTAATGATTATTAAAGTTTCCAGACAGCAGGCATATGTTAATTATAATTAATTATTAGATTAATCCAGATTAAAAAGTATTTTTTACTTTAACTAGATATTTTCTAATAAAGAATATAGACTATTACAAGATTCTGTTAGACTTTTAACTAGTATCTAGATTTTATATTAATAAAAATTTAATTAAGATTATTTTAAAGATCCTGTAAAAGCATTATCTTATCTACCAGTTATTAAATATAATTACTGATAATACTAGTAATAATAATATTATATTCAGTATTATTATATTAGAATTCTAGATTTAACTTAGTCAGGGTATCTACCTTTATAATACTTTAATAAATTTTAATCTTATAAAAATTATTTAAAACTAGTATTATATCTCTTGTCTGGCTCACATTATTCAGCTTTTTATTAATATTTCTTTTTAGAAACTCTGAATTGAGACTGCTAATAAAACTATTAAATGTATATAAAAAAATAATAATAACCAACTAGAGATCTTTTCTAGTATCTCCTGGATAATTAAGAAAATGTATAATAAGAATTATCTATAAAAGTCTTATATATCTTATCTTATGATTTATAGAAGCCCTTTTTAACTAAAGTTAAATCTTGATTCTGACTTCAGAAATTCTTTTTAATTGAAGCCAGAATCAAGACTTGGCTCTGGTTAAAAAGAACTTCTAGAATCAGAATTAATCAAGACTCTAGTTTAAAAAGGACTTCCGGAGTCAGAATTAATTAAGGCTCTAGTTAAAAAGAGCTTCCATGAACTGTGAGATAAAATATATAAGATTTTTACAGATAATTTCTAAAGTATTCTATATAAAGCTTTTACAGATAACTTTTATACTTTATATATTATCTTTTATTTATTTTTTTAATTCTTAATTATAGATTCAGAAGATTACATATTTTATAAATATAAGTTTCTAATATTAAAAGAAATTTCAGCTTACTCAGCAGCTAGAGTCTGTTTCAGTATATTATCTTTTTCTTAACTATAAAATCTAATAAAACTTAATTTATCTTATACTTCACTGTATAATTAAATTATATCCAGTTATTAAAAGCTTTATCTAGTACTGGAATTATGATAATATTAATTATTTTTATCTTACTTTAATAAAATAGAAGTAATTAAATATCTATTTAAATTTTTATATTTTTTTTTCTCTTCATCTTCTGCTTGTCAGAGAATAGTAGATCTATAATTTATAAAATTTATAATATCTATAATAATTTCTTTGATTATCTTAATTAATCTATTAATCAGCTGGCACGGAAGCAGATATCCTGGAAAAAAAAGATTTTCCAGGATCTGGAAAATATATATCAGAAATTTTATAAATATTATTATCAGATCTACCAGACTGAAGGCTATATTTATATAATTATAATAATTCTAAATCCCATGTTAAAACTTGAAAAATTTAAGAAGAGTACCTGGCTAGATAATAATATTAATTAGTATTTTAAATATTAAACTATCTTTAAAAAAACTTTTATTTTTACTACTAGTAAAATCTTATTATTAATATACTATTTACAGTCTCTAGTATACTCTTAAATCTAGATAAGATCTTTTATAATATCTTAAAGTATTAGAAACTCTTATCTTCTGTAATGACTTTTAAGGAGTTTAAGATTTATTTTAATATTAAAGATATATAAGCTATCAAAGACTGGAATAATAAATTAATTATATTAAAAATTATATTTATATTAACAGTTATCTAGAAACTACTGGATATTTTAATATTCTTATCTACTAGAAGTTTTGTTATAATTAGTTTTCTATTCTTTATTATATAGCTAAGGACTTTTTAACTGTTGTAATTAATAATATCAGTATTAAATATTTCTTTAATAATTCTCAGGATATCTGCTACTATTACTAGAACTGTCTATATTCTAAGATTATTAAAGTTTTTATATTCTAGATATATACTAATTACTTTACTATTATTAAGAAATATCAGAATATTCTTAATAATCTTTCTCTAGATTTTATTATATTCACAGCCAAGAATTAAGAAGATAATAAGTTAATAATAATCTTTTATATCAGTAAGAATAAGGATATAAATAATCTTAATAATAATTCTGAAAATAGAATATTATTAGAAAAAGAAGATTTAGTTTTTTCTTAATCTAGTAATATCATACATATCCAGATATAAATAAATACTTAAATTATATAATTTCTTTACTATTATAACCACCGACCAGGACAATATAAAGAATAATTTAGATAATAATTAATATATTTCTCTTTAGTAATCTAATTTAATTATATTCAGATTCTTAATATTATCTGTAAAAATCTAATACAGGAGTGATTAGGCTACTGACTGCTAGCCAGAAAATTAGATTATTATTAATTAATAATTAATCTAATACCTGTTCTAATAATATAATAATTAAAAATATATTACCACTGGTATATTATTCTTGTAAAGACTCTGTATAAATTACTAATTAATCTATAATTATTAATTTTTTAAGTATATCTAATCTTTCTAACCGGCAGTTAAGATCAGTTAAAGTAATCTCTTAACTATAACCTACCCTTAACCGTATAGTTAAGAGGATTCTTATACCTTAACCTAACCATCAGGTTACGGTTAAGGTTAGGTTAAGGTATAACAGTCAGGTATAACCACTCTAATAGTGGATAAATAGCAAATATCTGTATATACAGTAAAGTTCAAAGTACTGTATAAAATAATAATTCCTGAATTAGTAACAGATCTATATCTAATAGATCTGCATTATAATATCATTGACTAAGAAAGTAATATATTTAATTTCTATACCACCTGCCTGGTCACGGCTGTAATTACTTAAATATTCTTATATATAATCAATAGTAGTATTAGGATTTTTAAGGTATATCTGCACCAGAAAGATATTTATATTTCTTCATATTCCAAAATATAATTCTATTATTATTTAATATTTTCTGTATATCCCGAATCAGGATATGCAGGTAGATATATAAATAGATAATAAAATATATTTCCACCGGACTGCTATTAATCAGATACTTATATTTATTTTTCAGACACTGGCCGTTGAATCTTTAATTTAATAATAATATAATATAATATACAACCTGTCACGGTGCTAGCCGTGGAGTACAGCCCGGACTAACCATCCGGGCATGTGACCTAAAGAGACATAAAACTCACCAGTCTCCCAGACCCTGTTTATAGCTTCAAGCTATGTCTTATCTATCTTCCTGTATATAGTCTGATTGTAATTAGCTAGTTAATCTCCTGTTTATTCTTATTTCCTGTTCAAGCTATCTTTTTACCATCCTGCCAGCCTGTATCTTGATATTATATAACTCTTTTTTTAGGATAAATAACTGACCAGATATCTGTCATTTTATAATTTCTGATTAATTTTAATAGGCTCAAGGAATTTGTATAACATGTTATAGAGAATCCTGAAGAATAATATAATTATTATAATTAAATTTCAGTTTTTATAGTAGAGATAAATAATAACTACTTCTAACTTTAGCAGGATCTTGCTGTAAGAAATATTATAATAATTTATTAAGCTCAGTAGACTGCAGATATTAATTACCAAAAAGATTATTATTAAGAAAAGAAATCAGGTATTAGAAAAATATATTAAAATTATTTAAGCTATTATATCTGCAGTCAGCACTCTTAATCAAATATCTAAATCTATTATTAAAAATATAATAGCTACTCAGGTAGAAGCAGTTTTATTAATTAATCCTGATTTTTCTATCTCTGTTTTTCTCTTTGAGTATATTCCTGATTCTGATAAATTAAAAGATAACTATACTAATTTTATTTAATTTATCTCTCAGATTTAAAAAAAAATATTTATTAATTATAATTATTATTTAATTCTACAAGCCCGCATGTCCTATATTATAAATTATCTAGAAAAGATATTATATAACCAGATCTAGTCTTATATTAAGAATAAAATCTATATTCTAATAGATTATACAGAGATTCTAAAACTTTTATAATATATTTTTAAGAATTTTAATTACATCTGTAATACCTGACTAGAGCTGTACTATCTGAAATAAAATAACTAGAAATTTAATATTTATTTTATTAAATTCTAGTGCCTAGCTTAAGAAGCCAGAATATATTTAGATATATTATTTCTAATACTAGAAAAAGATATTAATTGTAAGCTAAAGACTATACTTCTAAATAATATTTTATTTAAAAAAAATTATTATACTTTAACCTACTTCCTCTAGTTCCTGAATAGTAAAAGATTATAATATACTTTAGATTCTTATAATAAGTCCTGGAAGCTGCCTATTAAATTAATTAATTTTATTTTCTCTAGAAAAGCTCTATAAAAATCTTTTATAAATTCTGTTAGTAAGGAATCTTTTATTTCAGATTATAATTTTATAAATCTCTCTGCTTCTTACCACTTATTTCCTGGTCTAAATTTATTTAAAAAGAGAAAGAAAAGTACTTCTACTACAGCTTTAATTAATATTTAATTTAAAATTATTTTAAGTTTAATATCTGTATCCAGTATACCAGCTATTTTATATATTTAATATTATCATTAAAAATATATTTATTATTTTACTATTATTTTTTATCTATAGTCCCGGTCTCAGCCTGCTTTCTGACTCTTCTAGTATTTTAATTTATTAAAATATTATATCTAGAATATCTATATTCTCCAGACCCGAGTAAATAATTAAAAGAAATCTATTTAATTTAAACTACTGCTAGATTATACTTCCAGTATAAGTTTATATTTTATCTGAAATTATTACTAGAGAACTCTTAATCAAAGAGAAATTTTAAAGAATTAATTTAATAGTAACTTTTATTATACTAAATCCTGAAGGAGAATAAATCTTTATTTATATTATATTTAATACCAGCTATACTATATCCTGTGTTATAGATAGAAACTAGACTAAGATTTAGTAATTATTATTATATTTTCTGAAATATTCTAAATCTATTATAGAATTTAATAATCATAAGAATAAGACTAGAATAATTATTTATTATATCCAAGCTATTCTAAAGATATATAATTATATTAAAAAAGATATTTCTTTTCTAATTATCTAGCTAGTCTATTTTCTGATTATAATCAGTTTATTTTAGTTAAAGCTCTATAATTTTTATATAAACTTTATTAATTATATTCTTTAATTTATTAATTTTTATTATTAGAAGCTCTGTAATATCCTAATCCAGCTAATTAAAATCTATATTTTCTATGATATTCTGGCCTGTATCTAACCAGTGAATATATATTTATCTAAATCCCTAAAAAATAAGAATATTTAATCTGTCTTTCTGGATATATATACTATATATATTTATTAAAATTACTTTATTTATATAATTATTATTATCTAATTTAATATAGTACTCCACACCGCCCCTGACCAGGAAAAGCTTGAATTATCTGAGAAATTCTAGAAATTTATTGATATATTTTTATTTTAGAAGATAAAGAAGCTGCTGTTCTATTATATTTATAATTATATTATTATTTTAAAAAAAGAAAAAATCCTGCTATTTAGATTTTTATATAAAATATTTTAGAAAGAACTAACAGTTCTTTATAAATAGCTAGTTAAGAATCTATAAAAAAGATTTATTTATTTTAATTTTTTTTAATAATCTTTCTAATTTTATTTATCAAGAAACTAGACAGAGACTTAAGATTCTATATAAATTATTATATTTTAAATATTATTTTAATTCAGGACTGCTACCTGCTGCTACTGGTTAAAAAGATTTTAAATAATTTAAAGAAAATATAATACTTTACCAAGATTAATATTATTAGTGTTTTTAATAATATCTGGATTATTAAGAACCAGGAATACCTGACAGTATTTTATATAAGACTAGATTTCTATAAATTACTAGTCATGCTATTTAAGCTATCAGAAACTTCTATTATTTTTCAGTATTATATTAATAATATCCTGCAAGATTATCTGGATGTATTTTATATAATTTATTTAAATAATATTCTTATTTATAACTAAATTAAAAGTAAGTATCTGGATTATTAGAGTGGATATTCTTCACCGTCCAGGTTAAATACTGACCTTTTGAAATTGGTATTAGGTAAACCATGTCAATGAAATCAGATGTTTTGAATTTGTATTTAAATATACTCTTAAGTTACATTTATAGATTACATTTCTAATACCACCCAATACAAAAGGTCTGTATTTAATACAGTAATAATTATTATAGCCCCCTTTCTCTTAGTGATTTTTTAACCGTTGCGTATTATACGGTAATGTGTATGTATTAGGTAATCATATTATGTAATATATATAAATTATCTATTTATATATATAAATTACATAATAATAATACCTTATACTTCTTTATT
>NW_020291245.1:0-7930 GCF_003184625.1 Aspergillus neoniger CBS 115656 | reverse complement strand
GCTTTCCTGTTTTGGACTAGCGCCTGGGCCAAAATCCCAACACTATAAATAGCACAATATTATATTAAACCATATCTGAATTATAATAGTATTACTTTACTTGAAGTAAGTAGGATATTTCACAGAGAATATAATTCTTCCGTGCATCTTATTTAAGGAAGAATCTGGAAATAATTAAAAAGTATAAATAGTAAAGCCTTACTGCAGGATTATATCAAGATACTGTATACAGTTTATAGAATATACCATGAGATTATATATAATATCTATAATAAGTAATTGATTTCTTCTGGTTTCGCTCTATATCATGTATATTTAATACAGAAAGAAACAGTTATAATAGTAGAAGCAGGTTTATTATATAAGATTTCATGAGACTGATATTACATATTAATCCTTATACTTTATATAATAGTAAATAAACTCCCGGATGTCTAGGTTTATTATTAATTATCAAGACTGCATGAGTTAAAGCTCTAAATCTATTATCCTTATATTACTCCTGTGTCTTTAATCATCTGGAAAAAAACTAAATATTAAATGAGATTATCTTATATAAGGATAATCAGGCATTGTTATTAATTTTACCTGCTGTAGTTAATAAAACTTGAAAATAAAAGCTTAGCTACTTACTAATACCACAATTATCGCTGACTTCTCGAAGAAAAGGAGTGAAAAGAAAAAAAAAAAAATAACTTGATATATTCAGCCCACAGGTAATTCCCCTCGCTTTTCGCCAATTGAGATAAAGAAAATGATGTAAATGCCAAGAAAGTACCCACGGGTAGTTTACCTGTCTTTTCACTAATTGAGATAAAGGAAATGACATAAATGCCAAGAAAGTACCCACAGGTAGTTTACCTGTCTTTTCGCCAATTGAGATAAAGAAAATGATGTAAATGCCAAGAAAGTACTTGTGGATATACCCGTGGGTACTATACCAAGAAAGTATCCATGGGTAATTTCCCTCGCTTTTCGCCAATTGAGATAAAGAAAATAATATAGAATACTAAGAAAGTATCCATGGGTATATCTACAGAATATACCCATGGGGATATACCCACAGGTACTTTCTTGATACTTTTACTGAAGACTCTAGTCAGTTCAAGTATAGAATAATCTAGACACTAAGATAAGTACCCAGCTGGATATACCCACAGGGTATATCCAGCTAGATACTTAAATAAAATATTATTTATATATTATCCAATTCCATTCTATTTATAAACTAAAATAAATACAGTAGTACTACACTTCTTGACTAATCCTAACTTAATATATAGAATTATATATATACTATCCATTTAATAATTCCTGCTTAATACGGCAGAAGAAATACTTATAGATAATCTTAATTCTATTATTTATTCCACAAACCCACTATATTATATATGTATACCAGGATTTGAGCTTACTACTTAAAAATAAAGTAAATTAAAATAAATCTTTATAGTATATTCAGATAAGTTCTCTCTACTGGATACCATAGAAAATAAGCTATAGATCATATAAACTACAGTTTTCTTTACTATGACTTACAAAAGTATAAGTAAATAAGATACTGTAAACTAAATATATACTGTATTAATTAAGTATATACTAAGATATTTATAAGTCTGGCAACTTTCATATTCTATATATTATTATTATAGTAAGACTTATAAAATATACTAAGGCTATGTACAAAACCCTGGATTTATTTTATATCTGTCTCTTACTATTCTTATTTCTATACTTAATTATGTTATGAACAGCCAGCTGTATTATAATCTTAAGTTACCCTTGTTTTAGCATTTTAAAAGAAGATTAAAGATAGTATTATAATATTATAATTCAGTTTAATTCAAGAAATTCCTTATAATATACTAAATATTATCAGTATAATATAATATATAAGTAGAAAAAGCTCTACAACTAATATTCTTAAATATTAACCTTGGCATCTCGTATATTTCCATTACTATTACTTAAAATAAGAAAATTCATATTATTCTGAACATACAGGATTACCAGAGAATTCTATTATTATATCTACTTTATACCTCCGTTACTCCCAGTATCAGCCCTAGAAATCAGGATCAGGTATACAGCCCTCTTTATTATTATAAGAAAAATCTCAGGATCATCCTTGCCGCGGCTAAAGCCTTAGCTGAATTCTATATTAATATAATTATTAAGAATACTATTATCACCATACCATTATCTTATCAGAATATAGAATATACTAAAGCCAGAGATACCAGATATTAAATTAGACTTAAGATTTATTAATTACTAAATACTCTAACAGCTGCTGTTATAATATAGTAAACTGACTTACTAATATCTGATATTTATCTTATACTAGTCTTAGATATTAAGGCTTGAAGGGCTGAAGCTACTATTTTAAATATTTAGAATAATTTTTTTAAGATTAAGTTAAGTTACAGTGACTACCGGCTAGGCAGACAGGCATATGATATTAAATTATATTATTATTTTAAATATTATATGAAAGATAAAATTCAAGACAGAGATCTGTAATTACTTCTTGGCAGGTCTGAGAATATTAAAAGATTCTTATTAATCTGTAAATCAATATCTAATATAAATAGTCTTATTATTACGTGGAAGAAGTACAAGAATATCTTTTAAAAAAATATTACAGAAATAATTATTTTAGTAAAGAGAACTATCTATAATACTGAGATTAAAAAGTCTGCTATCCAGAAGATAGTCTTTGTTAATGGTTCTGCCAGTATACTAATACTGTAAAAGATTCTAACAGACTTCTTTAAATATTTAAAAACAGATTTATACTATTTATAAATAACAGCTGCCTGCAGAGCAGTACTACAGACAGTATTATTAACAGGCTGATCACTATTTTCTAAATTACTTATCCTAGATATAGTTCCTAATTTAATACATATTAAGCTCCTGCCTGGACTTCTACTGTAACTCTAGCCCCGAAATATTATACTGACTTGTAAATCAATAATTATTATTAGAATTTTATTAATAATATATCTCCCCCAGTCCTTTAAACTTATAGAAAGAAATATTAGTTCAGTCAGGACTCTTAGAATTTTTAATCTCTGCTGCCTCCGGCTTCCTTCTGACTGCCAGGTTATAATCAAAATCAATATCTCAGTCAATCTGAATGGTATCATTAGAGTGGTTAACGGCCAGGGTAGGGTAGGTTAATGGAAAAATTTATACCTGCCGTCAGGTTAACAATTAGATATAAGATTTCCTTATACCTAACCGCGGAACAGCTAAAAATGGGACAGTTAACTGTCTTAACTGTTTTTAGCGCCAAGACCTACCTGCTATACTTTTTTAGATCTTAGCACGGGTAAGGTATACTCAGGTTAATAACCGTCTATCTTAACTATTTATATCTTTACTAATAACCAACGCAAGACTAATCTTCTTGATTCTAAAAATAATCAGAAGAAAAAAAACAGCATGCTCTATTCTATTCTTATTTATTTAATCTGATATTATCTCAGATGGTAATAATAATCAAGTTTATAAAAAAAAGCTGCTCTTATAATATAAAATAGTAATAAATATATATATTTACAGCTCTGTTTTAGTTATATACTGTTAATAAATTATTAATATCCTCTAAACTACCTTCCCAGACTGGTAAATCTCTCTGAAAATTATCTTATATAGTAATAAATAGATTTATTATTTTTTTTATATATTTAAAATGCTGTCCAAGCATTCATAATAAGTCTAAAAACTATAAATTATCTGTATTATTTAATTATAATATTCCATGTAACTCTGCCTACTTGGTTTATCTGGAAACCTGTACTTTCTATAATCTATTAATTATAAATATAAAGACTCAGGCAGTATTCTTTAAGTAAAATCTGTAAAAGGCTTTTACAGACTCTATTAATAATATTATCATGATAATTATAGAATATCTTTATAGAACTTCTTCTTGTATTACTTGATTAAATCTAATTATTTATTATATCAGAGATATTCTATATAACAGTTACAGGATACTGTAAACTCTCACCTGTAAGTAAGATTAAAAGATATCTTTAATAAAAACTTACTATTATTAGATATTTCCAACGTGTGTAAATATAATAAATCATATTTATATTAATATATATTTAGAAATAAAATAATACTATGCTAGTTAAGTTTTTCTTATTCTTTATTCTCTTTGATTTCTTATACAGATGGATAGCCTACTATAAGTTAATTATAATTATTAAATCTATTCTTAGAGAATACTATTAAACTCTCTTTCTTTATCTTATAAATCTTTATAAATCATGATAATAGCTAGACAGAGAGTAGCTTTTTAGTTTATATTATCTTTTCTCTTCTAAATCTTGATATTAAGTATATTATAAGATATCAGAAAATTATCTTATATCCAGCTCTCCCAGAAAAGACTCTTATCTTTTATAACTAGTAAAAAATAATTACTTTTAGCCAGACTTATATATAAGACCAGAAGCTATTCTTTTACTTTAATCAAGAAAAGACAGTAACAGTATAAGCTTATTTTTAAGAAGATATATTATTTCCTGATAATATTTTTTATATTTTCTATATTATATACTCACATATTCTACAGTATCTAATAATTAATAACTCTAGGACTAGTTCTATAAGCTACTATCTTTACAAGGACTATAAAAAATAAATATTCTAGTATATCTCTAAGTAAATCATTAAATAGATACTGGAGAAAGAATTATTACAGATATATAATTATTAGTAATATTTCCATAAATAAGCCCTCTAGTAGATTATTATTATTAATATCTGCTATATTATTTCTAGACTTCTACTATCTATAATAAAAGGAATTTCCTTGATCAAGTACTATACTTTCTTATTATCTACTATCTGCTGTTTTGTACTGTTAAGTATATTTAGTTTAAATAAATAATTAATCTTATTACTCTAGTATTCTTTTAAATATTTATTTTTTTTTATTAGATACAGATCAAAGAACATTTTTTAAAGCTATTAAAAGAGATATATATCTAGCTATTATTAAAGTTTCCAGACAGCGGGTGTATGTTAATTGTAGTTAATTATTAGACTAGTCCAGATTAAAAAGTATTTCTTACTTTGATTAGATATTTTTTAATAAAGAATATAGACTACTACAAGATTCTATTAGATTTCTAATTAGTATCTAGATCCTATACTGATAAGAATCTAGCTAAGATTATCTTAGAAATCCTATAAAAGTACTATCTTACCTACCAGCTGTTAGATATAATCACTAATAATACTAGTAATAATAGTATTATATTCAGTATTATTATATTAGAACTCCAGGCTCAACTCAACCAGAGTATTTATCTTTATAATGTTTTAATAGACTCTGATCTTACAAAGATTATTTAAAACTAGTATTATATCTTCTGTTTAGTTTATATTATTCAGCTTTCTATTAATATCTTTCTTCAGAAACTCTGAATTAAGACTGCTAATGAAGCTGTTAAATATATATAAAAGAATAATAATAAAAAACTAGAGATCTCTTCTAGTATCTTCCAGATAATTAAGAAGATATATAATAAGAGCTATCTATAGAAGGCTTCTGCAGAATTTCTTAGAAATTATTTATAAAAGCTTTATATACCTTACCTCACAGTCCATGGGAGCCCTTTTTGACTGGAGCCTTGATTGATTCTGACTCCGGGAGCCCTTTTCAACCGGAGCTGAGCCTTACTTTTCGACCGGAGTTGAGCCTTGATTCTGGCTCCAGTTGAAAAGGGCTCCTAGAGTCAGAATCAAGGCTCAGCTCCAGTCAAAAGGTAAGGCTCGGCTCCGGTTGAAAAGGGCTCCCGGAGTCAGAATTAATCAAGGCTCCAGTCGAAAAGGGCTCCCATGGACTGTGAGGTAGAATATATAAGATTTTTATAGATAACTTCTATACTTTATTTATTATCTCTTGTCTACTTCTCTGATTCTTGATTATAGATTTAAAAGATTATATATTTTATAAATATAAGTCTCTAATACTAGGAGAAGTTTTAGCTTACTCAGTAGCTAGAGTCTGCTTCAGTATATTATCTTCTTCTTAATTATAAAATCTGATGAAACTTGACCTATCTTATATTTTATTATATAATTAAACTATATCCAGTTATTAAGAGCTTTATCTAGTACTGGAATTATGATAATATTAACTATCTTCATTTTATTTTAATAAAATGGAAGCAGTTAGAATATCTACTTAAATTCTTATATCTCTTTTTTCTCTTTATCTCCTGCTTATCAGAGAATAATAGACCTATAATTTATAAGATCTATGATATCTATAATAATCTCTTTAATTATCTTAACTAATCTATTAATTAGCTGGCACGGAAGCAGGCACCTTAGAAGAAAAAGATCTTTCAGAGTCTGGAGAATATATATTAGAAGTTTTATAAATATTATTACCAGATTTACCAGGCTGAAGATTATATTTATATAATTATAACAGTTCTAGACCCTATATTAAAACTTAAAAAATTTAAGAAGGATACCTGGCTAAATAATAATATTGATTAGTATCTTAAATACTGAATTATTTTTAAAAAGATCTTCTATTTTTATTACCAGCAGAATCCTGTTATTAATATACTATCTATAGTCTTTAGTATATTTTCAGATCTGGATAAGGTTTTTTATAATATCTTAAAGTACTAGAAGGTCTTGCCTTTTACAGTAACTTTTAAAGAATTTAAGATTTATTTTGATATTAAAGATATATAGGCTATTAAAGACTGGAATAATAAATTAACTATATTAAAAGTTATACTTATATTAACAGTCATCTAGAAACTACTAGATATTCTAATATTTTTATCTACTAGAAGTCCTGTTATAATCAGTTTCTTATCTTCTACTATATAGCTAGGAATTTTCTAACTATTATAATTAATGATGTTAATATTAAATATCTTTTTAATAATTCTTAGAATATCTGCTACTATTACCGGAGCTGCCTGTATCCTGAGATTATTAAAGTCCTTATACTCTAGATATATATTAATTACTTTACTATTACTGAGAAATATCAGGATATTCTTGATAATCTTTTTCTAGATTCTATTATATTCACAGCTAAGGATTAAGAAGATGATAAGCTAATAATAATCTTTTATATTAATGAGAATAAGGATATAGATAATCTTGATAATAATTCTAAAAATAAAATATTATTAGAAAAAGAAGATCTAGCTCTTTCTCAGTCTAGTAATATTATATATACTCAGATATAGATAGATACTTAAATTATATAATTTCTTTATTATCATGACTACCAACCAGGACAATATAAAGAATAATTTAGATAATAATTAATATATTTCTCTCCAGTAGTCTAATCTAATTATATTTAGATTTCTAGTATTATCTGTAAAAGTCTAATACAGGAGTGACTAGGCTGCTGACTGCTAGCCAGAAAATCAGATTATTATTAATTAATAATTAATTTAATATCTGTTTTAATAATACAGTAATTAAAAATATATTACCACTGGTATATTATTCTTGTAAAGACTCTGTATAAATTACTAATTAATCTATGATTATTAATCTTCCAAGCATATCTGACCTTCCTAACCGGCGGTTAAGGTTGGTTAAAGCAACCTCTTAACTGTAACCTACCTTTAACTGTACGGTTAAGAGGATTCTTATACCTTAACCTAACCGTCAGGTTACGGTTAAGGTTAGGTTAAGGTATAACGGTCAGGTATAACCACTCTAGGTATCATAGATACAGATATAGCTCTACACCACCCAGAAAGTAATATTACTATTCCATTACAAAGAAACCCCCTGATGAATGACCACTGAGATATAAACCATGATAAATTAATATCTTCAAGCAGAACACAGTCCACAGTCTTACTAGAATCATATATCAGCTTTCTTTAACTAATTATTTCTACATTGTTAATTA
>NW_020291244.1:0-8093 GCF_003184625.1 Aspergillus neoniger CBS 115656 | reverse complement strand
TAATAATATTCTCTGAAAATATATTTAATAATTATAATTAATTTATAATAAGCTATCTATCTGTACAAGAAATCAAAAAAGAATAAAGAATAAAAAAAACTTAACTAGTATATAGAGTGGTTATACCTGTCCGTTATACCTTAACCTAACCTTAACCGTAACCTGACGGTTAGGTTAAGGTATAAGAATCCTCTTAACCGTACGGTTAAGGGTAGGTTACGGTTAAGAGGTTGCTTTAACCGACCTTAACCGCCGGTTAGGAAGGTCAGGTATGCTTGGAAGGTTAATAACTGTAGGTTAATTGGTAATTTATATAGAGTCTTTACAAGAATAATATACCAGTGGTAATATATTTTTAATTACTGTATTATTAGAACAGGTATTAAATTAGTTATTAATTAATAATAATCTGATTTTCTGGCTAGCAGCCAGCAGTCTAGTTGCTTCTGTATTAGGCTTTTACAGATAATACTAGAAATTTGAATATAATTAAATTAGACTACTGGAGAGAAATATATTAATTATTATCTAAATTATTCTTTATATTGTCCTGGTCGGTGGTCATAATAGTGAAGAGATTATATAATTTGAGTATCTATCTGTATCTGGATATATATGATATTACTAGACTAAGAAAGAGCTAGATCTTCTCTTTTTAATAATATTCTATTTTCAGAATTATTATCAAGATTATTTATATTCTTATTCTCATTGATATAGAAGGTTGTTATTAGCTCATTATCTTCTTGATTCTTAGCTGTGAATATAATAGAATTCAGAGAAAGATTATTAAGAATATCCTGATATTTCTTAGTAATGGTAAAGTGATCAGTGCATATCTGGAGTATAAGAACTTTAATAGTCTTGGAATATAGGTGGCTCCGGTAATAATAGCAGATATTCTGAGAATTATTAAAGAGATGTTTAATACTGATACTATTAATTATAACAGTTAAAAAGTCTCTAGCTATGCAGTAGAGAATAGAAAACTGATTATAATAGGACTTCCAGTAGACAAGGATATTAGAGTATCCAGTAGTTTTTAGATGACTGTTAGTATAAATATGATTTTTAATATAATTAATTTATTATTCCAGTCTTTGATGGCCTACATATCTTTAATATTAAGATAGATCTTGAGCTCCTTAAAAGTCACTGTAAAAGGTGAGAGTTTCTGGTGCTTTGAGATATTATAAAAGATCTTATCTAGATCTGAGAGTGTATTAGAGACTGTAGATAATATATTAATAATAGAATTCTGCTAGTAATAAAAATAGAAGATCTTTTCAAAGATAATTTAGTATTTAAAATATTAATCAGTATTATTATCTAGCCAGGTACCCTTCTTGAATTTTTTAAGTTTTAATATAGGGTCTAGAACTGTTGTAATTATATAGATATAGTCTTTGGCCTGATAGATCTAGTAGTAATATTTATAAAGTTTCTGATATATATTTTCTAGATCCTGGAAGATCTCTTTCTTCCAGAATATCTGCTTCTGTACCAGCTGATTAATAGACTAGTTAAGATAATTAAAGAGATTATTATAAATATTATAGATCTTATAAATTATAGATCCACTGTTCTCTGACAAGCAGAAAATAAAAAGAAAAAAGAGATATAAGAGTTCAAACAGATATTCTAACTGCTTCTATTCTATTAAAATAGGATAAAGATGGTTAATATTATTATGATCCCAGTATTAGATAAAGTTCTTAATAACTAGACATAGTTTAATCACATAGCAAAGTATGAGATAGATTAAGTTTTATTAGATTTTATAATCAAGAAGAAGGTAGTATACTGAAGTAGACTCTAATTATTAAGTAAGTTAAAACTTCTCCTAGTATTAGAGACTTATATTTACAAAATATATAATCTTCTGAATCTATAATCAAGAATCAGAGAAGTAAATAAAAAATAATAGATAAAGTATAAGAGTTATCTGCAAAAGCCTTATATAGAATACTCTAGAAATTATCTGTAAAAATCTTATATACTCTATCTCATGGTCCATGGAAGTCCTTTTCAACTAGAGTCTTGATTAATTCTGACTCCAGAAGCTTTTTTCAACCGGAGCCAAGCCTTGATTCTGACTCCGGGAGTCCTTTTTGACTGGAGCTGAGTCTTGATTCTAGCTCTAATTAAAAAGGGCTCCCAGAGTCAGAATTAATTAAGACTCCAGTTGAAAAGGGCTCTCATGGACTGTGGGATAAAATATATAAGATTTTTATAAATAACTCCTAGAGTATTCTATATAAGATTTTTATAGATGACTTCTAGAGAATCCTGCAGAAGCCTTTTATAGATAGCTCTTATTATATACCTTCTTAATTATCCGGGAGATACCAGAAGAGATCTCTAGTTTCTTATTATTATTTTTCTATATATATTTAACAGTTTTATTAACAGTCTTAATTCAGAGTTTCTGAAGAAAGATATTAACAGAAAACTGAATAACATGAGCCAGATAGAGAATGTAATACTAGCTTTAAATAATCTTTATAAAATCAGAGTTTACTAAAATATTATAAAGATAGATATTCTGGCTAAGTTAAGTCCAGAATTCTAATATAATAATATTAAATATAATACTATTATTACTAGTATTATCAATAGTCATATCCAACAGCTAGTGGATAAGATAGTGCTTTTACAAGATTTTTAAGATAATCTTAACCAGATTCTTATTAATATAGAATCCAGATACTGGTCAGAAGTCTAACAGAATCTTATAGTAATCTATATTCTTTGTTAGAAAGTATCCAGTCAAAGTAAGAAATACTTTTTAATCTGGACTAGTTTAATAGTTAACCATAATTAACATGCGCCTGCTGTCTGAAAACTTTGATAATAACTAGATATATATTTTCTTTAATAGCTTCAAGAGATATTCTTTAATCTATATCTGATAGAGAAGAGTAGGTATTTAGAAGAATACTAAAGCAGTAAAATTAATTATTTATTTAAATTAAATATATTTAATAATGTGAAACAGCAGGCAGCAGGTAATAAGAAAGTATAGTACTTAATTAAGAAAGTTTCTTTTATTATAAATAATAGAAGTCTAGAGATAGTATAACAGATATTAGTAATAATAACCTGCTGGAGGGTCTACTTATAGAAATATTATTAATAATTATATACCTGTAATAATCCTTTCTCCAGCATCTGTTTAATAGTTTGCTTGAAGATATACTGGAATATTTATTTCTTATAGTTCTTGTAAAGATGGTAGTTTATAGAACTAGTTCTAAAGTTATTAACTGCTGGATATTATAGAATATATGAGTATATAATACAGGAAATATAAGAAATATTATTAGAAAATAATATATCTTCTTGAAAGCAAGCCTATATTATTATTATCTTTTCTTAAATAAAGTGAAAGAATGGCTTCTGGTTTTATATATAAGTCTGGCTAAAAGCAGTTATCTTTTATTAATTATAAAAAATAAGAGTCTTTTCCAGGAGAGCTGGATATAAGATGATTTTCTGATGCCTTGTAATATACTTGATATTAAGATTTAAAAAAGAAAAGATAATATAAACTGAAAAACTACTCTCTATCTGGCTATTATCATGATTTATAAAGATCTGTGAGATAGAGAAAGAGAATTTAATAATATTTTCTGAAAATAGATTTAAGAGTTATAATTAATTTATAATAGGCTATCCATCTGTACAAGGAATCAAAGAAAATAAAGAATAAGAAAAACTTAACTAGCATAATATTGTTTTACTCCTAAACATATATTAATATAAATATGATCTATTATATTTACATGTATTAGAGATATTTAATAATAATAAGTTTTTATTAGAGGCACCTTCTAATCTTATCTATGGATGAGAGTTTGCAGCATCTAATAACTGTTATATAGAATATCTCTGATATAGTAAATAATCAGGTTTAATCAAGTAATATAAGAAGAAGTTCTATAAAGATATTCTATGATTATCATGATAATATTATTAATAGAGTTTATAAAAGTCTTTTACAGATCTTACTTAGAGAATACTACCTGAGTCTTTATATTTATAATTAATAGGTTACAGGAAGTACAGATTTCCAGATAGACTAAGTAGGCAGAGTTATATGGAACATTATAATTAAATAATATAGATAATTTGCAGTTTTTAGACTTATTATGAATGCTTGGACGGTATTTTAAGTATATAAAAAGAATAGTAAATTTATTTATTATTATATAAGATAATTTTCAGAGAGATTTACCAGCCTGGGGAGGTGGTTTGGGGGATATTAATAATCTACTAACAGTATATAGCTAAAATAGAGCTGTAAATATATATATTTACTATTATTTTATACTGTAAGAGCAGTTTTTTTTTATAAACTCAATTATCATCACCACCCGAGGTAATATCAGGTTAAATAGATAAGGATAAGATAGAGTATGCTGTTTTTTTTCTTCTGATTATTTTTAAAATCAAGAAGATTAGTCTTGCGTTGGTTATTAGCAAAGGTATAAATAGTCAGGATAGATAATTATTAACCTGAGTATATCTTACCCGTGCTAAGGCCTAAAAGAGTATAGCAGGTAGGTCTTGGTACCAAGGATGGTTAAGACGGTTAACTGTCCCATTTTTGGCTGTTCCGCGGTTAGGTATAAGGAAATCTTATACTTAACTGTTAACCTGACGGCAGGTATAAATTTTTCCATTAACCTACCCTACCCTGGCCGTTAACCACTCTACTAGTATAATATTATTTTACTTTTAAATATATATTAATATAAATATAATTTATCATATTTACACGTATTAGAGATATCTAATAATAATAAGTTTTTATTAAAAATATTTTCTAATCTTATTTACGGGTGAGAGTTTGCAGTATCCAGTAACTATTATATAAAATATTTTTAATATAATAAATAATTAGGTTTTATTAAGTAATATAAGAAGAAGTTCTATAAAAATATTTTATAATTATTATAATAATATTATTAATAAAATCTGTAAAAGCCTTTTACAGATCTTACTTAGAGAATACTACCTGAGTTTTTATATTTATAATTAATAAATTATAGAAAGTATAGATTTTTAGATAAACTAAGTAAGCAGAATTATATAGAATATTATAATTAAATAATACAGATAATTTATAATTTTTAAATTTATTATAAATACTTAAACAGCATTTTAAGTATATAAAAAGAATAATAAGTTTATTTATTATTATATAAAATAATTTTCAGAGAGGTTTACTAGCCTGAAAAAGTAATTTAAAGAATATTAATAATTTATTAATAATATATAGCTAAAATAAAGCTGTAAATATATATATTTATTATTATTTTATATTATAAAAACAGCTTTTTTCTATTTGATTATCACTACCTGAGATAATATCAGATTAAATAAATAAAAATAAAATAAAATATATTATTTTCTTTCTTCTAACCATTTTTAGAATTAAGAAGATTAGTCTTGCGTAGAGTGGTTAACGGCCAGGGTAGAATAGGTTAATGGAAAAATTTATACCTGCTGTCAAGTTAATAATTAGATATAAGATTTTCTTATATCTAACTGTAGAATAGTTAAAAATAAAATAATTAATTATTTTAATTATTCTTAATATTAAGATTTATTTATTATATTTTTTTAGATCTTAGTACAGGTAAAATATACTTAGATTAATAATTATTTATTTTAATTATTTATATTTTTATTAATAACTAATATAAGACTAATTTTCTTAATTTTAAAAATAATTAGAAAAAAGAAAATAATATATTCTATTCTATTCTTATCTATTTAACCTGATATTATCTCAGGTAGTAATAATAATTAAATTTATAGAAAAAAGCTGCTCTTACAGTATAAAATAATAATAAATATATATATTTATAGCTCTGTTTTAGTTATATATTATTAATAAATTATTAATATCTTTTAAATTATTTTCTCAGGCTGGTAAATCTCTCTGAAAATTATTTTATATAATAATAAATAAATTTATTATTTTTTTTATATACTTAAAATGCCGTCTAAGCATTCAAAATAAGTCTAAAAACTATAAATTATCTATATTATTTAATTATGATATTCTATATAACTCTATCTACTTAATTTATTTAAAAATCTATATTTTTTATAATTTATTAATTATAGTGGTTATACCTGACCGTTATACCTTAACCTAACCTTAACCGTAACCTGACAGTTAGATTAAGGTATAAGAATCCTCTTAACTATACAATTAAGGATAGATTATAGTTAAGAGGTTGCTTTAACTGATTTTAACTGTTAGTTAGAAAGATCAGATATACTCAGAAGATTAATAACTATAGATTAATTAATAATTTATACAGAGTCTTTACAAGAATAATATACCAGTGGTAATATATTTTTAATTACTGTATTATTAAAACAGGTATTAGATTAGTTATTAATTAATAATAAATTAATTTTCTAATTAACAGCCAGCAGCCTAGTCACTCCCGCGTTAGACTTTTACAGATAATACTAGGAATCTGAATATAATTAAATTAGACTACTGGAAAGAAATATATTAATTATTATCTAAATTATTCTTTATATTATCCTAGTCAGTGATTATAATAATAAAGAAATTATATAATTTAAGTATCTATCTGTATTTAAATACATGTAATATTACTAGATTAAAAAAAAAACCAGATCTTTTCTTTCTAATAATATTTTATTTTCAGAATTATTATTAAGATTATCTATATTCTTATTCTTATTAATATAAAAAATTATCATTAGCTTATTATCTTCTTAATTCTTAGCTGTGAATATAATAGAATCCAGAAAAAGATTATTAAAAATATCCTGATATTTCTCAGTAATAATAAAGCAATCAGTATATATCTAAAGTATAAAAATTTTAATAATCTTAGGATGCAGACAGCTCTAATAATAATAATAGATATTTTAAGAATTATTAAAAAAATATTTAATATTAATATTATTAGTTATAACAGTCAGGAAGTCCCTAGCTATATAATAAAAAATAGAAAATTAATTATAACAAGATCTCTAGTAGATAAGAATATCAGAATATCTAGTAATTTCTAAATAACTATTAGTATAAGTATAATTTTTAATATAATTAATTTATTATTTTACTTTTTGATGGCCTACATATCTTTAATATTAAGATAAATCTTGAGTTTCTTAAAAGTTATTATAAAAGATAAGAGCTTCTGGTATTTTAAGATATTATAAAAAATCTTATCTAGATCTGAAAATATGCTAAAGACTGTAGATAATATATTAATAATAGAATTCTACTAGTAACAAAAATAAAAGATCTTTTTAAAGATAGTTTAATATTTAAAATACTAATCAGTATTATTATCTAGCCAGATATTCTTCTTGAATTTTTTAAGTTTTGACATAGAGTCTAGAATTATTATAATTATATAGATATAGTCTTCAGACTAATAGATCTGGTAAAATATTTATAAAACTTCTGATATATATTTTCTAGATTGTAGAGGATCTTTTTCTTCTAGAATACCTGCTTCTGTGCTAGCTGATTAATGAACTGGTTAAAATAATTAAAGAAATTATTATAAATATTATAAATTTTATAAATTATAGGCCCACTGTTCTCTGACAAGCAGGAGATAAAGAGAAGAAAGAAATATAAAAGTTTAAGCAAATATTTTAATTACTTTTATTTTATTAAAGTAGAATAAAGATAGTTAATATTATCATGATCCTAGTACTGGATAAAACTCTTAATAACTGAATATAATTTAATTATATAGTAAAATATAAAATAGATCAAGTTCTATCAGATTTTTTAGTTAAAAAAAGATAATATATTAAAGTAGACTCCAGCTGCTAAGTAAATTAAAATTTCTTCTAGTATTAAGTGTTGGATTGGCCCAGGGGCGCTAGTCCGAAACAGGAAGGTAGTCTAGCGGGGCTAGGCCAATCAGATAATCAGAGAATCCTGTAAAAGCCTTTTGCAGGAGTCTCTATCTTGGTCACGTGATACTAGTCCTAATCAAGAAACTAGATCAAAATAATAAGAATAATCGTAATCAAATCAATCAAATAAATGATGATATGATTATATAATCAGGTCATGT
>NW_020291243.1:0-8416 GCF_003184625.1 Aspergillus neoniger CBS 115656 | reverse complement strand
CCTTTTCGACCGGAGCCAAGCCTTGATTCTGGCTCCGGTCGGGAAGGGCTCCGGTCGGGAAGAGCTCCCGGAGATCATCCCAACAAAAATATTTTTCTCTACTAACTTACTAAATTTAAATATAATTATCTACTCTACCAGTATAGTAATACTGCTGAAAATTAAAAGGATACTAAATAAATGGCACAGTTCAAATATATTAGAATTTTAACAGAAAATCTTTCTAAAATATAATAGCATTGCAGTCAGGAATATAATAGCATTGCACCCCCCTTTGCCAGAAATCTGATTAATCAGAGTGGATTAAAGTATTTGGGATTCCCGCACCCTAATAGCATTGCACTGCAATGTCATTACCCCTCTGGTGTAGAACTGGCTCCGGTTAAAATATATACTTAAATATAAAGAATAAAGCTTAATCTGAGTATAGATCTCTGTAGAATCACAGCTCTAGAAAAGTAGATCTCTGTAATACAGGAATTAATATTATTATATTTATATAATTAAATACTTAATAATTTAGATTAAGTCCTTGATCTATTAGTCCTCTTCAACCAGAGCCAGTGGAATGGAAATGTTAAGAAGAGATAAGACTTACTAGGTAAGAAAATATAGAAATAAGTGAAAATAAAAATAAATAATAAATAGTACAGAAGACATACAGAATAACTATAAAGAGAGTATTTTAATATCTTGAAATCATTGCTTTTATATATATAATAGAGATAATCCACAGTCCTAGCAGTATTAGAAAGTAGAAGTATAATAAAATAAAGATAATAACCAGAGAGAGATACATGCGATATTAAGAAAATAGTAAAGATGAGAAAGAAGAGAAGAGATAAAGATAAGAAAAAGATAAAAATAAAAAAGAAATAAAGATAAAAGAAAGAAGAAGAGAGGGAATATATTAAAAAACTAGTTATAATTATTTAATCTATATTTACTAGTAGATATCAGAATATCAGTATTAATATTAAAGCATTTACTTAATAGAAAGTATCTGTAGAGGTATAAAAAATACTAGTATTTATTAATAATAGCAGATATCTATATATATCTTGGCATCAGCTCCGGTTGAAGTCAGATAGTAAAGAAGACCAGGCAATTAATATATAGAATAAAATAGTTAATATATATATATAAGTAGTGGGAGACAGTTACTAATAGTAATAGTAGGACTGGACTGGTACAGAATTTTTAAATTAGATACTGCGGGTAATAATATATCTAGTAGATTAGAGATTAAAGGATATATTTTAATCAGAGTCTTCTAAAATCTTATACAGCTCTGGTTAAAGAAAGCCTCTAGTTAATAAGCCTGTTTATCAGTATTAGTAAAAAATATTAGTTTGTAATACAGTAAATAAAGCTGGTTATATTATTTATATAACTCTTTATTTCCAGAACAGAGGCTGCAGACTTATTATAATATAAAATATATTCAGGACTTCAAAATCTCTACTTAATTATTTATATATTATACCAGACCTGTTTAGCATTATATTTCATAGAACTTTATTACTACTAGTAATTAATAGACAGACCTGATATTTTATTATAACAGAGTATATAAATATATATTTCAAGTCTTAGTAGAAGCATATAATCTAATAGCTATAGACTACTTATCTCAGAGTATATAATAACCCGGTATAATACCAGGATTAATAATATAGATTATTTAGAGCGGAGATAACAGCTACACTAATAGTACTTATTTAAAAAGAAATATAGATAATAGTACAGTTAATTAAATAATTAATCTAAAAAGAATTATCTCTGATATCTTGCTATATAGTTCATGTATAAAGCAGCAAATCTGGAGTACTATAATTCAATAATATATTAACTATTTGCTACGGACGCTGAATCAGTAAATATATAATAAAGAATAGAAGAACCCCATTTTAACCAGAGCCAGCAGAGAATAGAATAGCTTTAGTTAAAATAAAGCCCTGTGGCCCACCCTGCAGACTGGAAGTCTGGATTTATTAATTATAGAAAATTAAACTGTACAAGATTATTCTAATACTGACTAAATAGAATCCTAATCTACTACTACTACATATTTACTGGTATAAAGATAGCATGAGATTCAGAGACCTTAGAGAATTAGTATAAATTAATCTAGCTGGTAAAAAATCTATTATAAATAGATCTATCTATTACTACTTCTCTGAAGTACTCAGTCACTGGATATATATATATATATATAATATAAATAATGGGGATATTGGATTTTACCAGTAGGATATAATTAAAGAACTGATATTAAATAATATTTTATCTATAACTATATAGACTTCTTATACCAGTCCTTGTAAGTAACAGTCTTTGAAAATATAGATTAAAATAAGTCTTATATTATCTTAAATATAGATTTCTCTGGAAATTATTTATATACAGAAATTCTAGAGATAGTGTCTCCAATATACTAATAAAAATATCTAGATAACAGAGTAAAGTACCTCAGATTAATTAATACAGCTGTAGAAATAATAGCAGTCCAGAAAATATTTACCAGTATAATTACTATCTATCTAGGCCCCGCAGTATGGGTAGTAAAAGATAAATACTAGATTTAAAATAAATTATATTATCTGTACCTGCATGCAGGCGGTACACTGGATATATATTAAAAAAAGACAGTATTATCTTTCTTGTTTAGAAAAGCTTCTATAATAATTTAATAAATAAGATAAAGTTATATAGTAGATAACTATCTTTATTTTAGATAATTCTTCTGCCCCAGTAAAGGAGATGTATAGACTGGAAATAATTAAATCTGATTTATACTAATCAGTATTAATAAATATAATAAAGATCTAATAATTATTAGGAATAAGTATTTTATCTTTCTGAAGATCTAAGTTAATAGACTAATAATATAGAATATTCTAATATAATAATTATCTGGATTACTTCCGGACAGGCTGTCTGGTTATAATTAATATAAGATTAGAAATTCTCTCTGTTATTAGATAAAGTCTATTTCTGGTAAAAGATAAGATACTAGACTTAATTAGAGACTGGCTATAAGGATCCATGCTATACAGATTATTTATATAATAATTAAAAATAACTACCAGTAATAATTATATATATATATATATATATATATATTAATGGAAGTATAGTAACGATCACGGGGACAGCTATAAATAGAAATTCTTAATTCTGAGAAGATAATCTAGTAAAATCCTGGTATTAAAAAATACTACTTACTAATCTAGTCTTATTTTCTTGACTAAAAACCCTTTTATATAGAAGATACTGGATAGTATTCTAAGATATAACAGTAATAGCTCAGTATTCATGAGTAATATAATTAGTATAAACAGACTGGCTGTAGGATCTTTAAATAACTAGTATTATTATTTATTATTATTATATAAGATCCATGACCAGACTAGTCTTCTATATCTCTAGATAGATATATGGGGGCTGGCACAGTACTTAATAAATTTTTATAAATTATTAGATTTTAATACCAGAATTACTCGGGCAGATATATAGATTAATTCTATAAAGATAAAAAACTATATATAGTATAGACATCCTGGGTATCTTTTTTAGATATATAATATTACTATTCTTTACAAGATTTTAATATGGTGTAGATATATCTCTAGTAGTTTAATCTCATTAAATTAACAGTTTAGTTAATAGTCATATAATATAGAACTTACTATATACTGTATATAAGTAGAATGGTTACTTTGTATAATAATTAAGGTATTATTATATAATAAAAATATCTGCTTATAACTTAGCTCAGGACTATTATATAGTATTTATATAATTAACAGTTAAGCAGTTAACAGTGATTATTACTGAGTAATACTATTACTTCTAATAACTAGTCTGATCAGGCTATTTTCAAGATAATTATATAGAGAGTATTTTTTAACTAAAGCTAATTTTCTCTACTGGCTCCAGTCAAGCAGCACCGCTGTATACTATTTTATTATATAATAATTATATTAGTAATATAGACTAATACTAGAAATATTTTCTGTAATTTTAAAGAAAAGATATGGCCGGTCCTGTATTATAAAGTATTATTTATAGCTTAGTGAAAGCAGTATTCTCCAGACCTGTATATAAGCAGCATATTGCAGAGATAACTAGAAAAGCTGAGTAAATTCTATAACTAATATAACTATAATTATAATATAATATCTGTCTAGAATATCCTAGGTTTCCTGAGTGGATAGTACCATGGTATAGATTTAATAAGATTAATAATAATATTCTCAGTATAATAATAGTGAGAGTAGAGAAAGACCCTAATATTACTAGATAAACTCTATCTTTTTTAACTTTAACTAGTATATATAACAGTAAGCAGAATGCAGAGACACAGGAACTATTCTATAGTATATTAAATATAATATATACCCGGGTTACTTCCCGGCATGCTGGCTGGTTATAATAAAGATAAAGATAGAAAATTCTATTATTAGATAAAATCTATCTTTTTCTAGATAAGCAGCAGCTAGTTATTATAGATACAGTAACTATCTTATAATATTTTATATTTATTATTTATTAGGTTTACCCACTGCTAAGCTACCAGACTATAGTAAGTATAAAAACAGGAACCTACTATATTATATAAAGTCTATCTTTTTAGGACCTGGCTCTTAGGCGGGGCAGAGACATTTTATTAATAATTATATTTTTAAAACTGCCGGCTGCGCAGAAGTAGTATTAAATAATTATTAATATACTTATTACATTGCAGGAACTGTGATGATAATAACTAGAAAAATACTGATATAAATCCAGGCTAGAAATATTTAATTTCCTAATAACAGATTACATGTGGGCAGTTATATACTGATAAGAATTATATAATTTATAGCTGCTGTCAGTCTATCTCTATATAATAAAATTACCCGGAAGAAGAAATTATTATAATAAAAATAATATATATACTTTTTATAGCATGTTGAAGCAAGATAACTATTTAATATATATAATATATAAAAGTATGCTTTATTAGATTCTCTGTATATATACAAGCCCAGGAAGATTAAATAAAAAAAGATCTGATATATATCTTAGAAGTACCAGTACTAGCAGATCAGTAATAGTTACTGTATATAATAGATTACTGGCCGCTGGTAGAACTACTTTTTAACCAGGATTATCTTCTAGCTGGGTTCACATGGCTTAGATTATTATAATAGATTTATATTAGAACAGTATCATGGCAGGCAGTAGTACTAATATATATAAGATCTTATTATCTATTAACAAGTACTAGGGAGATTGTACTCCTTTTAATAATATCTTTATTATTAGAAATAATTCAGAGAAGAATATAGCTATAAACTATTCTATTAATCAGAATATAATACTGTTTATATATATAGAGATCCTGTGAGTAAAAAATAAATAGAAAAGAAGAGATAGAATTCCAAAGAAGTAAGATAATATATATATTATCTATTATAAACTAGAATTTAATAAATTCTAAAGCTTCACCAGTTATAGATAAATTCTATAAATATTTAATCTTTACTGGTTGAATGATCTCCTGGGATAAGAAAGATTATAGTTACTGACTATAAGAAATAAATTATATTTATGATAATATAATATGCAGGGAATATATATCTAGTTATTTAATAAATCTAATTAGTCAGCAGTATGAGGGCACGAGATAATAAATTAGAGATCTATTTTATTAAATTATTAGCTCCAGTAAAAGACTATACTTATTAGCTGTTTATATATAATAAGATCTATAGCCTGTTTCTAGAGATTATCTAGTAAGTAACTGTATATAGTAATATATTAACAGTATTATTAAAATAGATTATATTAGAAATGCTGTCTGGATAGAGAAAAAGACATGGCTGAATCTAGATATTATATTTATATATAAAAGTTAGAAGATATACAGCCTATGGAGAGATATCTAAGATAATACTAATAGATTATATGATTAGACTTACTAGAATCATTATTTTAATTAATTATTATAATAGCAGATAGTATACTATACTAGAATTATAAGATTTATATATCAAGAAGTAATCTTATTTATTTCTCTAAATTAATATACATATCTTCTGACTAGAGACTGTATTCTTATAGTAGCTCTATTTATTGTATCTAGAAATCTATTATTTATAAATATAAATTTAACTACTTTATAATATATATTAAAGGGCTATCTTTTAACCGGAGCTAATCCTGCTACTCAGGCTCTGGTTAAAAAAGAGCCCTGGCTATATATAAATCTACTTATAGAATTACTGGTAAAGATATCTTACTATATATTTATAATATTATTTAATATTAACTTATATTAGATTGAAGTCCAGGTCTAAAATAGAAATATATAAAGACTGAAATATAATAGACATGGTATCAGAGGATTTAATAAACAGCAGGAATATATATAGATTCTGCTTATATAAAAAGAAATATATCTTATCTAGATTCTTGACCAGAGATTTAAGATTATTTATAATCTGGTATTCTGCTAACAGCTGTTTCTGGGAGAAGTTATTTAATAAAATTAAAGATCTTTCTAGTAGTAGTCTCTGTTTCCTGCCTGCCTGCCAGGAAGGACCTATTAAATAAATAAAACTTATTAAATTTGCTGTGGTTGTAGAACCACTGTAATATATATTTTTAAAAAAGCTAATAAAAAGTGTTGAAATAATTTACAATTAGTTTATATAAGATTTTCTTATTAAGGAATATGCTAATTAATCAGTATATCTAGACTTATTAGAATACAGTTGCTACTATCTTGATAAGAAGATATAATAAAAGAAATAAAAGAATTATAATTAAAATTAATCCTGTTAATTACAAAGAAATCAATTCAAAATTTAGACTTGTTTATTTTATATTTTAACTTAATCTTATCTATAAAAAAAGACCTCCATATTCTTTTTAAATATTGATAAATATTCTATATTAGTTATAAATCCAAGATTTCTCACAGGAGTATAGACTGAGAGAGTAGTTAAAGATATAATAAAAACTATGCCGGAGCTGGTATTATCAGACTAAGAAATTTATCAGATCTAAATTACTAGTGAAATAATCAATCTTTTAAGATATTATAGCTATATTCTGTGTCTCAGTGGCCTTGGGACACTGGAGGAAGAGAATATTTATTATATAATATTTTTTATCTGCCAGATATCTAAGCAACAGAATATAATTTTAATATTATATTCCTGATATACTGGATAATAGAATCTTTTATAGATATCAGCTATGTAGCATCTATCTATTATAATAGAAATATAAATTTAATATTTATTTACAGGTATTTTTAATAGATATCTCTGTTAAATAAAGAAATAATATTTTAGATATAATACTGAGCGCCAGTGAGATCAATAATCCAGCTCTTATTTTCTAGTATTTATATTAAATAAGCTATCAATACTGTCCTGTAATATAGTTATACTAGGACTAGAAATAAATAGATAATCCAGAATATATTTATTAAGAATATATAACTTTTAAATAAAGAGAATAAAGCTGTCAATCACATAGTATTTATTTTATTTATATAATAATTATATCAGTTATACATGTTCTATAATATATCAGGAATTATATTATATCTAATCAGAGATCTTTATAAGATATATAATCATATTTCCTAACCTCTAGAAATTCCCCCGAAGAGACCTGATAAATAGATATATAGAAAGTTATTAATGTCTTTATTATTATTATATATCTGGCAGGATAAATAGATAATAATATATATATTATTATAGACTGTACCAGAATATCAGACTTAGAAATCTATCTGGTTCAGGATACTAGAGTATATATTATATTAATTCTATAGCCAAGTATTCTAGTAGTAGTAATAAGATCTCTCAGTAGAAATATATTATATCCCAGATAAGAATAACCACTTCTGAATATTTATCAGTCCTGAAGTTGCTAGTAATAGACTTTCTGTCTTTATTAATTATAAAGAGGAAGAAGACTAATATAATATTTTTTATAATTATAACTAGAAGAATATATCTAAACTAAAAGACATAAGATATATATATAATAATAGATGAATATATATATATATACATATTAATATATTTTTAGAGAGTGATTTATAAATATATATATATATATCTATCTCTCTCTCTCTCTCGGAGAATGAATAGGGAGACGGTATATAGAAAATAGATAAAAGAAAGAATAGAATAAGAGAGTAATCTGATTCTTTAAATACTAGTCTATGAAAATAGCTACTGTTAATATAGATATAATTTATATAATATTTTTACTGGGTGGGAGACTATTTCCAGGATTCATGTATTATACTGTAAGAGTTCATTATCTTAATTAAATAAGAAAAAAATATTACCTGGAAGAGTATTACAAGAAAATAATATATTTTTATATAGTAATTTAGCTG
>NW_020291242.1:0-8969 GCF_003184625.1 Aspergillus neoniger CBS 115656 | reverse complement strand
GAAGCTCCCGTGCTCAGCAATCACCGTCAAATATCGACTACACCAGAGGGGTAATGACATTGCAGTGCAATGCTATTAGGGTGCGGGAACCCCAAATACTTTAATCCACTCTGATTGGTCAGATTTCTGGCCAAGGGGGGTGCAATGCTATTATATTCCTGACTGTAATGTTATTATATTTTAGAAAGATTTTCTGTTAAAATTCTAATATATTTGAACTGTGCTATTTATTTAGTATCCTTTTAATTTTCAGCAGTATTACTATACTGGTGGAGTAGATAACCACATTTAAATCTGATAAGTTAGCGAAGAAATATTTTTTATTAGAGTGATATTTTTCTATTATCTGTCTGTATAAATCATTAGTAAGCTTAGTCAAGATATATATATATATATATAATATATAACTACCCTCTGCAGCCCAATTCTCTCTTCTAATCTTATTTTTATCTTGTAGTAATCCTATCTATTCTATATTTTTTTTTTTTCTACTTGATTTAGCCACTTGAAATATATAATAGAGTCTAGTAATGTTAAAGCTGAATCTCTTTTTTATATATATTATTCTTTATGTCTTCTTATATACCATGACTGTTAATATAAAATACAGCTAAATAAAATTTATAGATATCTTAATACTAAATATACAAAGTAATTTACATCCAGTGAACAGCAGTTAATAATATTTTTTATCCAGAAATAAAATAATATTATATCTACTAGTACTGAACTTACCCTCTCCTATACTTTTTCTAAATCTATTCTTATTATTCTAGAACTTACAGATAATCTATAATACTATTATAATAGCTAGTCCTGTTTATATATTATATATAATATATATACTATATATAATTACTAGTATCAAGTCCATGGATAGTCTTAATACAAGTATACTAGTAAATTAATATTATCTAGTATATAGACTGCTGTAATTAAAGTATAAGTAAAGATTTACTATATTATCTGTTAATAAGTATTTTCTATATATAAAAACTTCTATTATATCCATATCCTTAACCTGTGTAAAATATTATCTAAGAAAATATCTTTATTATTAACTAATATACAGTAGACTGTGGAGCATATTCTTCAGGTATAGAAAGTATATAAAAATATATAAGCTTTAAATATTATTATACCAGATACAGCAGCTGATATTAATTTATAGCTATAATTTATATAATAAATAGTTTATTTATAAGAAATCTAGTCTAATAATATTCTCTATAATATTAGTTCTCCTGATATATATAGTCCAGTGAATCTTATATACTATCTCTTCTTACTAGTAGACTATGATTTAGAGTCTGAAATATCTACTAAGAGTCTTCTTTAACTAAAGCCTGATTATCCGGATCAGTTTTAATTAAAGAAAATTCCTGGTACTGACTCTAGTATAGAGATAATTATATTAGTTCTCTGATATATTCTTAATTAGTTAATACAGAAAAGTTAATAGATTATCTAATATTATAAATCTACTATCTGACTGAAGACTATATAGATATAAATTAATAAATTACTATATTATATATTACTGGAATATATAAATATACAAAGTATTTATAAGTATATAATCCCATGGTAGTAGATACTTGTTTTCTTTATATAAATCTAACAGCTACATGGATAGTATAGCCTACTTTATATATTTACTGCCTGATAATAGGATAAATAAATACAGCTGTAACAGACTATACAGATCTCTAATAATATATCTACTACTGGTAGTAGTAGTAGTTATAATAATAATATTACTTATAGAAAGAATCTCCTGGCACTATAACTAATAAGTCTATAAAAATAAATCTATCTTGAATTCTATATTAAATTATTTAATTAATATTATTACAGTAATAAGTATAAGAGTATCCTTGTCTGTATAATAGTTATTCTTAGTTATGGAGAGAGTAAATAACAGAATCCAGAAATCTATTTATTAATTTTATTAAGTATAATTAAGCTTATCCAGTTTTTTATTATACAGAAGATACTGTAACTTAATCCAGCAGTATAACAGATTATTATAATCTAGTAATATAAATATAATAATATCCTGTAGATCCTAGTTAGCGCAGATAAGGATCTAACAGATCTTGCTATAAGTATAGACTATAATTAATATAATAACTAGTCTAGTTCTAGTATTTTCTCTCAGCAGTCTGATTCTATCTTCAGTATTATTTTTAATACTCTAATTTATATTATACAGCAGTTTACTCTATCTACTATGTATTCTCTACCGGGCTGTATCTTTTCTAAGTATATTAAGTTTATAATATAAAAGTTTATAATCTAGAAAATATACAGGTTTATACAGATTCTTCTTGACTGGTGTATTTATAGACTATAAATATATTATAATACCAGTATATCCAGATATATTATATAACTGGGGAGTAATAAGATTCTATATAAGAATATATAATTTATAATAGACTACCTGCAGAGCTTTCTATATAGTTTTATAAATATAATTAAAAGTATTCTACTATAACTATTATTTACAGAGAATCCTTCTGTTATCTTATAATAATATTTCTATAATAATTCTTATTATATTTTTTCTAACTAGAGCTTTCTGCAGGACCAGTACACTGTATAGCCTGTAATAGAATATTACTAGCTTATTATATAAATATAAAAGAAAGTAATATTTTAATATAAGTTTATCTATATCCACAGCTTCTACTTTTTTAAAATAATAGTATATCTTACTCAGATTATATAATTCAAAAAAAAACTGGTTATATTTATTTATATAATAGCTAGATAGCCAGCATGTATTCCTGAGTTTCTTAATCTGTAGTATATAAATATAGACATTAACTATTATTATATTATTTATATTAAAGATAGTCTGGTAATCCTGGCTAGTATATATTATAAAAGCTTCTATATTAATAATAATATTAAGATTATTTATTACTATCTTTCCCAGGAAGTGGGTAAGCTGCTGGTATATTATTTATAATTAATCTTGCTTTTTATTTAATAACTGAAGATTACTGTATTTATAGAATATCTAATATATATATATCCAGGTAATCCAGCCTGCAGAAACTAGAAGAATATGTTATTTATAAAAGAACTATCTTATCTCTAAAAACCTAATCCAGAAATATAATAAGTATAAGTCTTAGAGTATTTCCAGATTATACTCTAGTAAAAGACTCAGGATCACCTGATCTAGACTAGAATTAATATTATAATATATCAGGATATTACTATCAGTATCAGTTATTACTTTCTTTAACTAATCAGTTACTTTATTTAAGATTATAAAACAGAGCATATTACTAGTATAATAATTATAAATTCTAATAATAAGACCCACATAGATACTGATTAATAAATAGACTATATTATAAATCTGCAGACTATCTATTTCTTCTATATTATAAAAATAATATATAATAAATAGATTACTGAGATAGCTAGTATTATAGCTCATTAACAGGTACTTTTCTAGCTAAGTAATATTAATTAATACTGTTTTCTTAATTTTATCTTTATTATTAATTATATATCTATAATATATATCTTACAGGTACTGGTGCCCTGGAAATAGATTATAACAGAGAATCAGATACTATAATAATAATATTTGAATATTATACAGATAATGGCAGCCCTCCAGCAGATAATAAATAATTTTAAAATATAACTATATAATATACAGATAGAAGTTCTTCAGATAATATAGGATAGTAAGAGTCCTGTAATTATAATTATATATACAGATAGTAATAAGAGTCTGTTGTTTATACTCCTAATCTTCCTGGAACTAGGTAGTACTATTATTATTATTATACTACTACTGAGCTTGTAACAGGATTTATTATAATATTACCAGATACTGGGTCTTATATATATAAAATAAAAAAGTTATAATTCTCTTAATAATATAATTATTATATTAATTATCCTGGAATTTACTAAGCATAATATATTTTATATCTTTTTTAATTGACTTTGTATACAGCATCGCCTGGACTATATTATTATTAATAAATACTATATAATTCTTTATAATTTATCTGGCTTTTAACTAGTATTATATTATTTTAACTACCTGACATGGATATAGATTTAATTTATATATTTAATAGCTACGCTGCCCCCCACCAAGGAAGAATATCTTTATAAGTATTTAGAGTAGCTGTATAATAATATGTGTTTTATCCAGGACTGTACTAGTCAGGCTAATATTATATATATTATATAATATTTAGTTCTACTCTACAAGATATCTCCAGGACTTTATATATAGCTGGAGTCTGAGACTATACTGGTATATCTTTATTATATAACCAGCTGAATACAGAAAGATAAGATTATTATTTATATTAATTTAATTAATTAAATTTTTATACTAGTCCAGTCTCTGGACTGCCCTGCCTACTATAGTAAATAGATTAACTGACTAGATTTTTTATAGTACTTTATTAAAAATTATATTCCTGTTCTTACTGCCACAAGCACTCTTAATATAGATATTAATATATCCAATATCTGATATATTATATATATGGACTGGCCCTAGTTATTTCTAGATTATATATAGAAAAGTAGATATACTGGATACAACAGACAATGTAGTCTGGTAATTATTATCTACCTGGCTAGGAAAAATCAGGTACTGTCCTGGTTAATAAAAGTACTAGCAGTAAATAAGAAATAGATCTAGAATTATTTTTAAGTTTCCTACTAGTATTACATGCTGGATTATTATCTAGATAGAGTCTGGTATAACTACCTGCATGAAAACTATCAGAATTATTTTATTAATTTATTATATAACTAATACTATTTCTATTCTATAGTCTCCCGGCCAGGTATATACAGTAGTCTGCAGGTTATTTTTTTAACTAGAGCCAGCCAGACTATATCTTCTGATATAGTAAATAAATCTTGATTTTCTTTATTAATTATACTTTTCTCCTAGATAGTTATATTACTATTATTATCAATCTTATTATTATTATTATTATTATTATTACTATTGCTGACCCCCCTGGTACCAGTATTACTCTAGAAATTATTCTTCTTAGATCTACTATCCATGTGTACATGGACGTGGTTATATTTCTATATATAATAATAAATTATCCAGTACTGTCTGATAAAGAAGAATATTATTAAAAAAATACTATAATAGCAGAAGTATTATTATATCTATATTATAAATAACATAAATAGATAATTATATACTCTTTATTTCTGCCCGCAGTGATGGAGCTGTCGGGTGTAGAAGTAGATAATCTTTATATAAAATTATATTTAATATTTATATTATTAACAGTATTACTAGTATAGTATATTACAGAATATCTACTCTGACTGGCAGGAAGGGAAGCTATATAACTATTAAAGTATTTTATTATCTATAGTAGCTATAATATTATATAGACTATAGATTAATTCAGTTAAAAGACCCTGGATATAGTGACTTATCTTATAAAATATTAACTATACTGACTGGTAGATAATATATAGTTATTTTAGTTAATCTAGCCTGCCAGGCTATAACTGCTTTTTTAACAAGTACTGCTAGCTCTGTGAAATATACCGGAAGCTTAAGAATTCTATACAGATACTAAGAATAAATAATAGAAAAGAGTAGATCTAGTTAGATTACTGACTGAGAAACACTCTACATTAACTAGCTAGTTAATTATTATTACTATTATAACTAGTACTACTAGAGAAGAAAGCCAAGAGATTCTCTTTAATCAAAGCTAGTTATCTACTTCTAGCTCTGGTTGAAGAAGGCCCCTAATAAAATAGTAATTAATTAATTTCAAGTAAAATCCTGTTATTAATTCTGATTATAAAAGAAAATATTATCTTATTATACTAAATACATAGGCTTCTTATGTTCAAGATTAATTATTAATACTGTATTATTCTACTACCATCCACAGCAGCTTTAGATAATGAATAGATATACTGATTTATGATTATATAACTATATACTTTATAATATTTATCTAATATATTTAACAGAGACTAAATATAGAGATTTACTGAATAAAGCATGCGGGTCATACTCTGCAGTATAATAAATATATTCTTTTTATTAAAGTATCCTGTATGCAATGTATTACTAGTTTCTTTAAATTATCTGGTCTCTGCAGTAATAAGTCTAGATATTCAGATTATTAATTAAGATAATAATTTTAATCAGCTATTTTATTTATCTCTGTAATCTTTCCAGTTAAATAACTTTTCTTTCTCTATAATAAAGCCAGACTCTCAGCTGGAACTATCTTTATTCTAATCTATAAAAAATAGTAATAATAAAGTCAAGTTTCTCTATAGCTTTTTAAACATAAAATCTGTAACTAAGAATCTATTTCCAGGGGCTTGCTGTAATCCCTTACAGTATGTTATGAAAAATAAGAAAGAGATTATTATCAGCTCAGATAGTAAGAATACAAATTTATTCAGCTTATTTAAGTTATTAAAAGATCTTCTTATAAGATTTACTAAGTTATCTAGTTTTATAAACAAGAAAGACAGCAAGCATGATATATCTAATCTAGAAATAACTGTATGAAATGGCTCTGAGAATAGTATAAAATTAGATAAATAGTTTTACTTTTTAATAACAGCTCTAAAATACAGCTATATGCTAGACTTACTTATTGTCTAAGTAATTAATAATAATAAGATTAAGACTGGTATTACTAAGCTAAAAACTATCTTTAAGAAAGAAGATATACAAAAGAATAAAAACTAAGATAATAAAAAATATAGTTTAGCTCTACTAAGTACACAGCTTAATAAGAATATTCTTACATCAGCTCTGGATAATTAAAATAATAGATTAAGATTATAATATCTGCTTGACGCTGTTCGGGGGACCAAGCCTTGAGATATAAAGAAATCATTATATTCTTATTAATAAAAACTAAGATATTAAATATCTTTTTCTACTAGAGCCATCCATTTAATTCAATTCTTTAACCAGCAGTAGCTGTATAAAAATAAATATATTTTATTTATAATTACTGTTTACTGCACCATCCCTTATTAATAAAGGAGCAGCTAAATTACTATATAGAAATATACTATTTTCTTGTAATACTTTCCCAGGTAATATCTTTTTCTTATTTAATTAAGGCAGTGAACTCTTACAGCACAGTGCATGAATCCTGGAAATAACCTCCTATCTAGTGAAAATATTATATGAATTATATCTATATTAATAGTAACTATTCTCATAGACTAGTATTTAAAGAATCAGATTATTTTTTTATTCTATTCTTTCTTTTATCTACTTTCTATATACCGTCTCCCTATTCATTCTCTGAGAGAGAGAGAGAGATAGATATATATATATATATTTATAAATTATTCTCTAAAAATATATTAATATACATATATATATATATCCATCTATTATTATATATATATCTTATACCTTTTGGTTTAGATATATTCCCCTGGTTATAGTCATAAAGAATATTATATTAATCTCCTCTCTCTCTATAACTAATAAAGATAGAAAGTCTATTACTAGTAACTTCAGGACTGATAAATATTTAGAAGTAGTTATTCTTATCTGGAATATAATATACTTCTACTGAGAGATCCTGTTACTACTGCTAGAATACTTAGCTATAGAACTAATATAATATATACTCCAGCATCCTGAACTAGATAGATTTCTAAGTCTAATATCCTGGTACAGTTTATAGTAATATATATATTATTATCTATCTATTCTGCCAGGTATACAATGATAACAAGGACACTAATAACTTTATATATATCTATTTATCAGGTCTCTTCGGGGGAATTTCTAGAGATTAGAAAACATGATTATATATTTTATAAAGATCTCTAATCAGGTATAATATAATCCCTGATATATTATAGAACATGCATGACTGATATAACTACTATATAAATAGAATAAATGCCGTGTGATTAACAGCTTTATTCTTTCTATTTAAAAGCTATATATTCTTAATAAATGTACCCTGGATTATCCATCTATTCCCAGTCCCAGTATAACTATATTACAAGACAGTATTGATAGTCTATTCAACGCAAATACTAGAAAATGAGAGCTGGATTATTGACCTCACTGATACTCAGTATTGTATCTAAAATATTATTTCTCTATCTAACAGAGACATCTACTAAAGATACCCATGAATAAGTACTAAATCTATATCTCTGTTGCAACAGATAGATGCCATATAACTAATATCTATAGAAGACTCTACTATCCAGTATATCAGGAATATAATATTAAAATTATATTCTATTACTTAGGTATCTGACAGATAAAGAATACTATATAGTGAACATCTCTTCTTTCCCCAGCATCCCAAGGCTACTGAGACACAGAATGTGGCTATAATATCTCGAAAGATTAATCATTTTACCGGCAATTTGAATCTGATAGATTTCTTAGTCTGATAATACCAGCTCTGGCGCAGCCTTTATTACATCTTCAACTACTCTCTCAGCCTATACTCCTGTGAGAAACCCTGGGTTTATGACTAATACAGAATATTTATTGATACTTAAGAAGGACATAAAAGCCTTTTTTCATGGATGAGGTCAAGTCAAAATACAAAGCAGACAAGCCTAAATTTCGAATTAATTTCTTTGTAATTGACAGGATTAATTTTGACCATGATTCTTTTATTTCTTTTATTATATCTCCTTATCAAGACAGTAGCAACCACACTCTAATGAGTCTAGATACACTGATTGATTAGTATATTCCTTAACAAGAAAACCTCATGCAAACCAATTGTAAATTGTTTCAATGCTTTTCATTAGCTCTCTCAAAAATATATGCTACAGTGGTCCTACAACTACGGCAAGCTCAACAAGCTTTATTTACTTAGCAGGTCCTTCCTGGCAGGCAGGCAGGAAACAGGGACTACTGCTAGAAAGACCTCCAGTCCTACACCAGAGGGGTAATGACATTGCAGTGCAAT
>NW_020291241.1:0-9333 GCF_003184625.1 Aspergillus neoniger CBS 115656 | reverse complement strand
GTATTATTATTATGTAATTTATATATATAAGTTATCTATTTTTATATATTACATAATATGATTACCTAATACATCCACATTACCGTATAATACGCAACGGTTAAAAAATCACTAAGAAAAAGGGGGCTAGAATAATTATTACTGTATTAAATACAGACCTTTTGTTTTGGGTGGTATTGGAAATGTAATCTATAAATATAACTTAAGAGTATATTTAAATACAAATTCAAAACATCTGATTTCATTGACATGGTTTACCTAATACCAATTTCAAAAGGTCAGTATTTAACCTGGACGGTTAAGAATATCCACTCTAATACATGATACGGGATATATGTATGGCTGTCTATGTCGATGAGTAGTATTATGAGATCTCTCCATCGCATACCCGGCCTAGTGATACCTGACAGATCAGGCCCCATATGTTATGACTAAATGGAACGGAACACGGCTGTTCATAACTAGTTAACTAGTTAACTAATCGAACTAACCACTACTAGTTAGTCAGACCACGGATACTGGATCATCCGACTAGTAGTACTCCGCTGTTTATGCTACATGTTCTTTGCACGGGGTCTCAGCTGCGACTGGTTCAGAAATTAGTGCAACGGGTTCAGGGAAATCCTGACACCGAATGATCTAAATCACGTGGATAGATGATACAGAGTCAGGATTATAATAGCTAATACTAGATCATCTTCTCATGTGAAGATAAGCTACCCGACCGTGATATAATTATAACTTTATATAATCTTATATTACAGTTTAATTTAAATTCAGCAGAGAATACTTATACATCTTTTAGATATATTATATATAGCTTATAGCTGTATCTATTATACTTAAAACTGTTTATTTATAGATTAAAATATAAATATATTTTAAATTAATTTATCATAGTAACCAGATTATAGATTAATCTACAGTAAATATATTTTTACTATTCTTTTTTATTATTATTTAAATTTATCTCTAATATTCTTTCTTTTCTTCATATTTTTATTTTCTACAGTATTTTATTTTTATTTAAATCTGCTTTTATCTTACTCTCTTTCTTTTTTTCTTTTTCTTTTATTTTCATTGTTATTTAAGTTTGCTTTAGATTTAAACCTGATATTATTATATTTAAATTATTAAAGATAAGTAATACTGGCAGTTTAAATATAACTGAAGTCTAGTTAAGTACTAGAAATAAATCTATTAATAATCTAGTAGTAGAGTGGTTATACCTGACCATTATACCTTAACCTAACCTTAACCGTAACCTGACAGTTAGGTTAAGATATAAGAAATCTCTTAACTGTACGGTTAAGGGTAGGTTACAGTTAAGAGATTACTTTAACTGATCTTAACTGCCGGTTAGAAAGATCAAGTATATTCAGAAGATTAATAACTGTAGATTAATTAGTAATTTATACAGAGTCTTTACAAGAATAATATACTAGTAGTAATATATTTTTAATTACTGTATTATTAAAACAGATATTAGATTAATTATTAATTAATAATAATCTGATTTTCTAGCTAGCAGTCAGCAGTCTAGTTACTCCCGCATTAAGCTTTTATAGATAATATTAGAAATCTAAATATAATTAGATTAGATTACTAAAGAGAAATATATTAATTATTATCTAAATTATTCTTTATATTATTCTGGTCAGTGATCATGATAATAAAGAGATTATATAATTTTAGTATTTATCTATATCTGGATACATGTGATATTACTAAACTGAGAAAAAACTAAATCTTTTCTTTTTCATAAAATTTTATTTTTAGAATTATTATTAAGATTATTTATATTCTTATTTTTACTAATATAAAAGATTATTATTAGCTTATTATCTTCTTGATCCTCAGCTGTGAATATAATAGAATCTAAAAAAAAATTATTAAAAATATCTTGATATTTCTCAGTAATAGTAAAGTAATTAGTATATATCTAGAGTATAAAAACTTTAATAGTCTTAGAATATAGATAGCTCTGGTAATGATAGCAGATATTTTAAGAATTATTAAAGAGATATTTAATACTAATACTATTAATTATAATGGTTAGGAAGTCTCTAGCTATATAATAAAGAATAGAAAACTGATTATAATAGGACTTCCAGTAAATAAGAATATTAAAATATCCAGTAGTTTCTAGATAACTATTAGTATAAGTATAACTTTTAATATAATTAATTTATTATTCTAATCTTTAATAGCTTATATATCTTTAATATCAAGATAGATCTTGAGCTTCTTAAAAATTATTATAAAAGATAAGAGCTTCTAGTATTTTAAGATATTATAAAAGATCTTATCCAGATCTGAAAATATATTAAAAATTATAAATAATATATTAATAACAAGATTCTACTAGTAGTAAAAATAAAAGATCTTTTTAAAGATAATTTAATATTTAAGATATTAATTAGTATTATTATCTAACCAGGTATCTTTCTTAAATTTTTTAAGTTTTAACATGGGATCTAGAACTGTTATAATTATATAAATATAATTTTTAATTTAGTAAGTCTAGTAATAGTACTTATAAAATTTCTGATATATATTCTCCAAATCCTGAAGAATTTCTTTTTTCTAGAATATCTGTTTTTATACTAGCTGATTAATAGACTGGTCAAGATAACTAAAGAGATTATTATAAATATTATAGATCTTATAAATTATAGATTTATTATTTTCTGATAAGCAGGAGATAAAGAGAAAAAAGAAATATAAGAATTTAAGTAGATATTCTAACTGTTTCTATTTTATTAAAATAAGATAAAGATAATTAATGTTATCATAATTCTAATACTGGATAAAATTCTTGATAACTAGATATAATTTAATTATACAGTAAAGTATAAGATAGATTAAATTCTATTAGATTTTATAATTAAGAAAAAGATAATATATTAAAGCAGATTCTAGCTATTAAGTAAGCTGAAACTTCTTCTAATATTAAAGATTTATATTTATAAAATATATAATCTTTTAAATTTATAATTAAGAATCAGAGAAATAGACAAGAGATAATAAATAAAGTATAGAAATTATCTATAAAAGTCTTATATAAAATACTCTAGAAATTATTTATAAAAATCTTATATATCTTATCTCATAGTCTATGGAAGCCCTTTTTAACTAAAGCTAAATCTTAATTTTAATTCTAGAAGTCTTTTTTAACTAGAGCCAGAATCAAGACTCAGCTCTGGTTAAAAAGAGCTCCCAGAATCAGAATTAATTAAAACTCTAGTAAAAAAGAGCTCCCATGAACTGTAAAATAAGATATATAAGATTTTTATAAATAATTTCTAGAGAATTCTGCAGAAGTCTTCTATAGATGGCTCTTATTATATATTTTTTTAATTATCTGGAAGATACTAGAAGAAATCTCTAGTTTCTTATTATTATTTTTCTATGTATATTCAATAATTTTATTAATAATTTTAATTTAAAGTTTTTAAAGAAGAAAAATATTAATAGAAAACTAAATAATATAAGCTAGACAGAGAATATAATACTGATTTTAAATAATCTTTATAAGATTAAAGTCTATTAAAATATTATAAAGATAGATACTCTGGCTGAGTTAAGCCTGGAATTCTAATATAATAATATTAAATATAATATTATTATTATTAGTATTATTAATAATTATATTTAATAACTAGTAGATAAGATAGTGCTTTTACAGAATCTTTAAGATAATCTTAGTTAAATTTTTACTAGTATAAGATCCAGATACTAGTCAGAAGCCTAACAGAATCTTATAATAATTTATATTCTCTGTTAGAAAGTATCTAATTAAAATAAAAAATACTTTTTAATTTAAACTAGTTTAATAATTAACTATAATTAACATATGCCCGCTGTTTAGAAACTTTAATAATAACTAAATATATATTTTCTTTAATAACTTTAAGAAATACTTTTTAATTTATATTTAATAAAGAAGAATAAATATTTAGAAGAATACTAGAGCAGCAAGATTAATTATCTATTTAAATTAAATATATTTAATAATATGAAACAGCAGGCAGTAGATAATAAGAAAGTATAATACTTAATTAAGAAAGTTTCTTTTATTATAAGTAGTAGAAGTCTAGAAATAATATAATAAATATTAATAATAATAACCTGCTGGAAGGCCTACTTATAGAAATATTACTAGTAATCATATATTTATAATAATTCTTTCTCTAGTATCTGTTTAATAATTTATTTAGAAATATATTAAAATATTTATTTTTTACAGCTTTTACAAAGATAATAACTTATAGAACTAGTCCCAGAGTTATTAACTGCTGGATATTATAGAATATATAAATATATAATATAGAAAATATAAAAAGTATTATCAGGAAATAATATATTTTCTTAAAAGCAAGCTTACACTTAGAGTGGTTATACCTGACCGTTATACCTTAACCTAACCTTAACCATAACCTGACAGTTAGATTAAGATATAAGAATCCTTTTAACCATACAGTTAAGGATAGGTTACAGTTAAGAGATTACTTTAACTAATCTTAATCATTAGTTAGGAATAGAGTGGTTAACGGCCAGGGTAGGGTAGGTTAATGGAAAAATTTATACCTGCCGTCAGGTTAACGGTTAGGTATAAGATTTCCTTATATTTAACCGCGGAACAGCCAAAAATAGGACAGTTAACTGTCTTAATTATTCTTGGCGCCAAGATCTATCTACTATACTTTTTTAGATCTTAATACAGGTAAGATATACTCAGGTTAATAACTGTTTATCCTGATTATTTATATCTTTGCTAATAACTAATGCAAGACTAATTTTCTTGATTCTAAAAATAGTTAGAAGAAAGAAAACAGCATGCTCTATTCTATTCTTATTTATTTAATCTAATATTATCTCGGGTGGTGGTAATAATCAAGTTTATAGAAAAAAACTATTCTTATAGTATAAAATAGTAGTAAATATATATATTTACAGCTCTGTTTTAGCTATATACTATTAATAGATTATTAATATCTTCCAAACCATCTCCCCAGGCTGGTAAATCTCTCTGAAAATTATTTTATATAGTAATAAATAGACTTATTATTTTTTTTATATACTTAAAATGCCGTCTAAGTATTTATAATAAATCTAAAAACTATAAATTATTTATATTATTTAATTATAATATTCCATGCAACTCTGCCTACTTAATCTATCTAAAAACCTGTATTTTCTGTAATTTATTAATTATAAATATAAAGACTTAGATAGTATTTTTTAAGTAAAATCTGTAAAAGACTTTTATAGACTTTATTAATAATATTATTATGATAATTATAGAATATCTTTATAGAACTTCTTCTTGTATTACTTGATTAAACTTAATTATTTATTATATCAGAGATATTTTATATAATAATTGCTGGATGCTGTAAACTCTTATTCATAGATAAAATTAAAAAATATCTTTAATAAAAACTTATTATTATTAGATATTTCTAATATATATAAATATAATAGATTATATTTATATTAATATATGTTTAGGAGCAAAATAATATTATACTAGTTAAGTTTTTCTTATTTTTTGCTTTCTTTAATTTCTTGTACAGATGGATAACCTATTATAAATTAATTATAATTATTAAATTTATTTTTAGAGAATATTATTAAATTCTCTTTCTTTATCTTACAGATCTTTATAAATCATGATAATAGCTGGATAGAGAGTAGTTTTTCAGCTTATATTATCTCTTTTTCTCTAAATCTTGATATTAAGTATATTATAAAATATTAGAAAATCATCTTATATCCAGCTCTTCCGGAAAAGACTTTTATCTTTTTTAACTAGTAGAAGATAACTATTTTTAGCCAGGCTTGTATATAAGACTAGAAGCTATTTTTTTATTTTAATTAAAAAAAGATAGTAATAGTATAGACTTACTTTCAAGAAAATGTATTATTTTTTAATAATATTTTTTATATTTTCTGTATTATATGCTTGTATATTCTATAGTATCTAATAATTAATAATTTTAAAACTAATTTTATAAGCTACTATCTTTGCAAGGGCTGTAAGAAATAAATATTCCAGTATATTTTTAAGTAAATTATTAAATAGATATTGGAGAAAGAATTATTACAGATATATAATTATTAGTAATATTTTTATAAGTAGATTCTCCAGCAGATTATTATTATTAATATTTGTTATATTATCTCTAAACTCCTACTGCTTATAATAAAAGAAATTTTCTTAATTAAATATTATACTTTTTTATTACCTGCTGCCTGCTGTTTTATATTATTAAGTATATTTAATTTAAATAAATAATTAATCTTGCTATTCTAGTATCTTTCTGAATATCTACTTTTTTTTATCAGATATAGATTAAAGAGTATTTCTTAAAGCTGTTAAAGAAAATATATATCTAGTTATTATTAAAGTTTCCAGACAGCAGGTGTATGTTAATTACAATTAACTATTAAATTAGTCTAGATTAAAAAATATTTCTTACTTTAACTAGATATTTTCTGATAAAGAATATAAATTATTATAAGATTCTATTAGACTTCTGACTGGTATCTGGATTCTATATTAATAAAAATCTAGCTAAGATTATCTTAGAGATTCTGTAAAAATATTATTTTATTTACTAGCTGTTAGATATAATTACTGATAATACTAGTAATAATAATATTATATTTAATACTATTATATCAGAATTCTAGGCTTAACTTAGCCAGGACATCTATTTCTATAATGCTTTAATAGATTCTAATCTTATAAAAATTATTTAAAGCCAGTATTATATCTTCTGTCTGGCTTATATTATTTAGTTTTCTATTAATATTTTTCTTCAGAAACTCTGAATTAAGACTGTTAATAAAACTGTTAAATATATATAGAAAAATAATAATAAAAAACTAGAGATCTTTTCTAATATCTTCCAGATAATTAAGAAGATATATAATAAAAGTTATTTATAAAAGACTTCTGCAGGATTTTCTAAAAGTTATTTATAAAAATCTTATATATCTTATCTTATAGTTCATGGAAGTTCTTTTCAACTGGAACTGAGTCTTGATTCTGATTTTAGAAGTCTTTTTTAACTGAAGCTAGAATCAAGACTCAGCTTTAGTCAAAAGATAAGACTTGGCTCTGGTCAAAAAGGACTTCCAGAGTCAGAATTAATTAAGACTCCAGTTGAAAAGGGCTCCTATGGACTATAAGATAGGATATATAAGATTTTTATAGATAATTTCTAAAGTATTTTATATAAGGTTTTTACAGACAATTTCTATATTTTATTTATTATCTCTTATCTACTTCTCTGATTCTTGATTATAGATTTAGAAGATTATATATTTTATAAATATAAGTCTCTAATATTAGAAGAAGTTTCAGCTTATTCAGCAGCTGGAGTCTGCTTCAGTATATTATCTTTTTCTTAATTATAAAATCTGATAGAACTCAATCTATCTTATGCTTTATTATATAATTAAATTATATTTAATTATCAAGACCTTTATCTAATATTAAAATTATAATAATATCAACCACCTTTATTCTACTTTAATAAAATAGAAGTAATTAAAATATCTGCTTAAGTTTTTATACCTCTTTTTTTTTTATTTCCTGCTTATCAGAGAATAATAGATCTATAATTTATAAAATCTATGATATTTATAATAATCTTTTTAATTATCTTGACCAGTTTATTAATTAGCTAGTATAGAAGCAGGTATCCTAGAAGAAAGAGATCCTTCAGAATCTAGAGAATATATATTAGAAGCTTTATAAATACTATTACCAGACTTACCAGGCTAAAGACTATATCTATATAATTATAATAGTTCTAGACCCTATATTAAAACTTAAAAAATTTAAGAAGAATGCCTGGCTAGATAATAATACTGATTAATATCTTAAATATTAAACTATCTTTAAAAAGATCTTTTATTTTTATTATTAATAGAATTTTATTATTAATATATTATTTATAATCTTTAGTATACTCTTAGATCTGGACAAGGTCTTTTATAATATCTTAAAATATCAGAAGCTTTTATCTTTTACAGCGACTTTTAAGAAGTTCAAGGTTTATCTTAATATTAAAGATATATAGGCTATTAAAAATTAGAATAATAAATTAATTATATTAAAAATTATATTTATACTAACAGTTATCTAGAAACTACTAGATACTCTGATATTTTTATCTACTAAAAGTCTTGCTATAATTAATTTCCTATTTTCTATTATATAGCTAGGGATTTCCTAACTATTATAACTAATAATATTAGTATTAAATATCTCTTTAATAATTCTTAGAATATCTGTTACTATTACCGGAGCTGCCTGTATTCCAAGATTATTAAAATCTTTATATTCTAAATATACACTGATTACTTTATTATTACTGAGAAATATCAGGATATTCTTGATAATCTTTCTTTAAATTCTATTATATTCACAGCTAAGGATCAAGAAGATAATAAGCTAATAATAATTTTTTATATCAGTAAGAATAAGAATATAGATAATCTTGATAATAATTCTGAAAATAAAATATTATTAAAAAAAGAAGATCTAGTTTTTTCTTAATTTAGTAATATCACATGTACCCAGATACAGATAGATACTTAAACTATATAATTTCTTTATTATTATAACTACTAATCAAGATAATATAAAGAATAATTTAGATAGTAATTAATATATTTCTCTCCAGTAATCTAATCTAATTATATTCAGATTTCTAGTATTATCTATAAAAGCCTAACACGGGAGTGACTAGGCTGCTGGCTGCTAGCCAGAAAATCAGATTATTATTAATTAATAACTAATCTAATACCTGTTTTAATAATACAGTAATTAAAAATATATTACTACTAGTATATTATTCTTGTAAAGACTCTGTATAAATTATTAATTAATCTACAGTTATTAATCTTCTGAATATACCTGACCTTCCTAACCAGCAGTTAAGATTAGTTAAAGCAATCTCTTAACTGTAACCTACCCTTAACCGTACAGTTAAGAGGATTCTTATACCTTAACCTAACCGTCAGGTTACGGTTAAGGTTAGGTTAAGGTATAACGGTCAGGTATAACCACTCTAATTAGAATGACCTTAGAGATATTTATATAATTTATAAATACTAAACTAGTCATCTTTTTACTTGCATTTCTATCTATTACTCTATAATTTATAATAATAAATAGTAATAGCTACTATTTCATCCTGTTCTTCCAGTAAATGGAAAATATACTCTTGAATATAATAATTAAGATTAGATAATAACTTAATAAAATATAATAAGACTTTTTCTTTCTCTGCCTGACAAGAAAAGTATTACTCT
>NW_020291240.1:0-9648 GCF_003184625.1 Aspergillus neoniger CBS 115656 | reverse complement strand
GTAAACCATGTCAATGAAATCAGATGTTTTGAATTTGTATTTAAATATATTCTTAAGTTATATTTATAGATTACATTTTTAATACCACCTAATACAAAAGGTCTGTATTTAATACAGTAATAATTATTCTAGCCCCCTTTTTCTTAGTGATTTTTTAACCGTTGCGTATTATACGGTAATGTGGATGTATTAGGTAATCATACTATGTAATATATATAAATAGATAACTTACATATATAAATTACATAATAATAATACCTCATACTTTTTTATTAATCTATAATATCTATACCTGACCTCTATATTTTAACCTGTATCCAGCCAAACGGTTAAAATACAGGTTAAGAATATCCACTCTAGGCTAGAATATATATTCTAATATTTATAATTTTCTTTTCTAAAAATCTACAATAAATCTAGTGATATATATATATTTTTTAGTATTTTTCATATTATAAGAATAAACTAGAGCCCTATTAAGAAAAACTTTAAGCTTGATATTGATCTAAATAACAAGCCAGTAACTGTACATTGTAATGATTTTATAGTTTATACAATTTAATCATATTTAGATTTTACTACTAAGATTGAAGAAGAATATAAACTTAATAATTTTCTATATAAATTTAACAATAATTTCTGTGTACCTCATACTCTGCTTAAAATTCTTTGAAATTTATTTATAATTAAGAAAATCAATACCAACCATTACCTGTATAAAATTTTAAAAATAATATTTTATATGTCAAGTATATATATGAAATACAACGCGTTTTAAAAGAAATCTAGAAATATAATATTAAAAATATTATATAAGATTTGATTACACCGCTTAACCTTATAAATATTTTCTTATTAAAATATATATAATAAACAGCTTATTTTATATTTTATATAAATAAATTAATATATTTTAGTAATCTTATCTTTTTTATAGAGATACTTGCTTCTGAGTCAGGATTTATAAATAAAATAATTATTTTTAAATTAAATCTTTAATAATTTCTAGTTTGTAATAATTACAGCAGATACAGATATTTTTATTTTATACTTATTTATATAAATTTAAATATTTAATAAAAATACTGGAATTTATTCTTTAGAATTTATTTTCTATATCGAGATAAAACAGGCTCCTACTATTCTAGTAAAGATTATTAAATAAATAAAAAATAAGGAATTTAAATAATTAAATTATACAGATAATAGATATGGCAGTAATAAAACAGTAAACAAGATAATAAATAAAATAATAAATAAAGTAGTAAGTAAAATAAATAAATAATTATTCAAGAAAAGTATTCAGGCATGTATATAAATACTGAATATAATAAATACTACAGAAATAAAGTAATAGATAATAAAGGACTAGTAAATAAGTAAATAAACAAGAAAAATAATAAGAATATTTGATATAAAATTTAAATATAAAGATACGTGGAACATAATACAGAATAATAATTATTAATTAATTGATAATATAATACTGAATTAGCAAGATAATTTCGAATAGATTACTAGATAAACAGCTATAAAAGATATACTGAAGAAATCTAAGATCAGTAAGATATTTAAAGTCTTATAAATATATATAAAATAATTTAAAGATACTGAGATAGTTATAGTTATCATTACTTACATAATTCATTTATATAAAAAAGATTAAGATAGTTATTATCACAGCTAAAAAAATTAGATAAAATTATATAACCTAGCTAGAACCTCCGGCATGCCGCATGACCCGCAAGGCACCGAAATAGAGTAAGGAATAAAATAAACAAACAAAAACATAATAGTAAGAAAAATATATTAAATAATTATTCTTATTAAAAAATATACAAGCAAGTTATCTTATATAAAAGAATATAAATAATACAAAAGGGTATCAATAATTATTGTTACTGAGAAAGCAAGCCAGTATAATAATATATTATAAAAATAAAAAATTTCTTAATTTTATATAACTTATCATTATAAGCTAAATATAGTAAATAATAGTATTATTTATTTATAAGTTCTTACTTATTAAAATAAAAAATAATAAAATTATATTTATTATTATAAATTATACCAGCCTGCTGCTGATGCATATATAATATTATATTCAAATATAAAAATTTAAAATTGAGAAATATATTATATATTAACAGCAGAAAAGAATATAATTATAATATTGTAATTAATTAAATTGTTATAACTGTGAGAGTTAATTAAATAATCCTATTTAATACATCTAAACTAGAATATCAAATATAAGAGGAGAAAGGAAAAGAATATAGAAAAATATATATGAATAATAAAAATAAATAGATAAGATAAAGTAAATAGAATAATTAAAGAAGATTATATATAATTAATAAAATAAATAAAAACTATATTATATATTTTAATTATAATATTTATTATTATATTATTTTTTTAAGACTGGCTGCTCTTAGCTAAAAATATATTATTATTTTAATAATTTAATATAAACTTATCAGTCTCAGTAGCAGCCAGTTATTATAGTGATTATTTAAGAAATCTGGAGTAGGTAGAAAATCTAATATAATAATTTTATAAATAAAATAAAACATTTTTAAAATGTTTAGTTAAATATTATAAATAATCTGCTTTATCTAATATAAGCTATTTAATTTTATATTATAAATATTTATAATATAAATAATTAGTAATTATCTTTTTTAATTTTTTTTTTACTTAAATCTTAATTTTAATAAAAGCAGCAGTATTCTGAATCTAGTTAAATAAAATTTTTAATAAATTTCATATATATTATTTATTTTATGAATAATTAAAATAAGTTTTTATTGATTATCTAATAATTTTTATAAAGACTAATTCCAGTGCTAGTTTTTTATATTAATAAAAATTTTATTATTAATATTAGAATTTTTCAGACAGTATTAACAATTTACTTATTAAATTAATTAACTTTAAATTTTTAAATATTTATTAAATAAAAAGCTAGATTTATTTTATCTAATAAATAAATTCTTATATTTAATTTTAAATAATTTTATACAATAAAAAATATACAGAAAATATTTAGTTAAATAATATTCTAGACTTATAATTTTTTCTTATCATAAATAATAATAATTTAATAAATTCATGCGGGAGAGCAGCAGTAATAAAATTAATTAAAAGTAATAACTTTAATTTAATTATTCTAGAAATAGTTAAAAGATAGAATAAAATATTAAACTTTATATTAATTAATAATCTTTATTTATTTATTTATTAAAAGATGTTATATGATAAAAAACTTTAGTTTAATCTATAAAATTCTATAAAATTTATTTTAAAAATTAATCATAAATTAGTCTTTATAATCTAAGATAATTATATTGAATACTTTTATTTAAATATATATTTAGTTTATAAATAAATATATTATATCTTATATAAATATTTATTTAGTATATATAATAAAGACTGTATATTTATTAAAATAATTTATTATAATAAAAATTATATCATAACCATAATAATCTTTCAGGAAAAATTAGAAATTTATTAAAAAATATTAATATAAATATATAAAAATCAGCAGGGAATAAAATAGGTCTAAAAATAAATTATAATAGATATTTTTATATTTATATATTAAATAATTATTTATATAATATCAGATATCTTTATTTCAGATATTTTAATAACATTAATATTTTAATAACATTAATATTTTATAAAAATTATTATTTTTATATATCCAGGGTACATAAATAATAGTTAATAATACATTTTTTTTATTAATTATATTGAAAAATATTTTGTATTTGAAACTACTAGTTAATTTTAATATAATAATAATTTATTTTTTAAAAAGAACTTACTATCTAACTATTATATTTTTTTAAAGAAATTTTAGAAATAAATAATTATAGTCAATATTTAATATATAATTAATTATATAAAAATTTAATTTAATAAAAATTACTTATTCTAACAGGTTCAGAAAATATAAATTAAGATTTAAAAATAATTTCTAGTTTTAATTAGTTAAGCTTTAGTAATACTTGGGAATAATAATTTTTTAATAATTAATAATAGATTTTTTATAAATGAAATAATTAGTTAGAATATTACTTTTTTCTAAATAATAATAAATAATGTAATAATAATAAAAGAATATCTCTATCCAGCAGATTTATTAAAATATTGAATTTTTTAATATTTATAAGATATTTTAAGATTTAATAATTTATAAAAATATTAAATTTTTTAATTATTATAATTTATTCAGCTCTATACACCACTCTGTTGAAATTTGTATAATTATTAATATTTTGATATTATAAATATTATAATTATATTTAAGCAGAGATATAGTCTTAAAATAATAAATTATGAAATATAATATTTTATTAATAATATCAGTTTCTATTTATATAAATCTAAATAGATCATAACGTATTAATATAAATATAAATATTAGAATTTTTTTAGAATCTAAAAAATTCTTTTATAAATTTTATTTCATATAAAAAAGGACTTTTCCAGATTAGGTGGATTATAAGTTTTATAATTTGATTATATTTTTTATAAATAATAAAAATTATAGAAGTCTAAGAAAGATTAAATTTTTTTTAATAATTATAAAATATTATTATTTAATAATTATAGTAGTCTTAGCTAAATTTATATATATATATATTAATAATAAAAATTATAAAATCTAGAAATTTAATTTTTATTATATAAAATTTATATTTATAAATAATAATTTAGAGACTGGCAGCACAGAAATATTCTAGAATTTAATATATATAAAATTTATATATAATTTTATTTTTACTAAAGATCAGTATATTTTTAAATATAAATAATAATAAACTTATTTAAAAAATCTATAAGAAATTTATTAATAAATTATTAGAAGATTATCAGGCTGTCAAAAAAATTAAATAATAATATATAATATTTATAAATTTTATAATAAATATAAAATATTATTAAATTTTTAAAATTGAAATTTATATGAATTCAGTAAAATTCTTAGTAAATATTAGATTAAATAAAAATCTTAATATTCTTCAGCCAGTTTATTATCTTATTAATAAATAAAATTCCATAAAGATTTTTATAGATTAATATATTTAATTTTTAATAATTTATATAAAAATATAATCTTTCTCCGGGCTTCTATATTATAAGAATAAAAAATAAATAATATTATATCAAAAATAATAAATCTTTTTCTAAAATTTCTAAAAATATATTATTAAAAATTATTTTATGTAGAAAAATTACTTCCAGTAAATGCTTTTTTTAATTTTATTTAATAATCATGAGAGCAGGATAATAAAAAAATTATTAATTAAATTATAATAATATTCAGATATGATCTGTTTAATTTATTTTTTATATTAATTTAAAATTTTATTTTACAGGATTTTATTTATTTAAGATTATTTTCTAATTATATTTAAAAATTTAATAAATATCTTGGATTTCCAATTCTAAAAATATCTGTAGAATATAATAATTCCAATTAATATTATTTTATTTATAAATTTTTTTTAAGATTTTAAGAATAAGACAGGCTATTAATATTAAAAATTTTAATTATTAAAATTTTCTGTGAAGAGCTCTAGTGCATTTATAATAATATAAATTTATATTTTAAAATTAATATAAAATCTAATAATTCTAGTATCTTTTAAAAATATTTATTTTAACAAATAATATTTTACTAGTAGCTTTAATTTATGAAATATTAATTTAAAATATCTCAGAGAATATAATATAATAAATTTAGCTTAATTTTATTTTATAATAGCTAGTCAGGTTAAATAAATTAATAATATTAATAATTTAATAAATTTTTATATTTTATAAATTATAGTCTCCAGTATAATATTATATTAATTAAAATTAAGAATTAAAAAAATATATTATTAAATTATTATTAATTAATAATAAGACTAAAATAAATAAGATATATTAATAATATAATAGTTTTTCTGTTAAATCCTGTTATAATATATTTAATTATTATAAAAAATTATTTTAGGCTGAAATTAGTATACTATTTCAATTATAAAATGAATATTTATATATATAATTATATCAATTCTGATATTTATTAAAATATAAATAAATACTACTAATCTATTCTTTAATATTAAATTTTTTATTATAAAATTTTTATTTTCTTTTAAATTTAACAGAGTCCGCAGGTCTAGTATATTTAAATAGATTTTCAATTTTATTTAAATTTTTTAAATATTATTTTTATTTATTTTTTTATAGCTTTCAGCTGCTTAATCTAAACTATTTTTTTCAATAATTTTTAACTAAATAGTTTTATTTTTAATAACTAAAATATTATTTTTTTAATTGTTATATAGATATAGTTCTCAGGCTCTAGACTTAAAATATAATTAATAATTTAAAAAATTCAGAAATTAATAAAGATGAAAATAATAAAAATAATATTTAAAACTGCCAGCAGGATATAATAAAATAATAAATTAATTTTTAAATTATTTTATTATCTGATTAATAAAATCTGAAATACTAGTATAAAACTTAATAATTAATTAAAATTTATTTTATTATTTATAAACTGAGCTATACTTATTTCTTTCTATTTTAAAAATAATTATTAATATAGATTATTTTTTTAATAAATTTTAATCATACTAGTCTCTATTATTAAATACTGAAATATAAAATTAAATTATAAACTTTTTTCTATATATTATAAACCTTATTTAAATTAATAAAGATTATTTTTAGATACTTCAGTATATCAGTAGTATTTTTTTGAAAATTAATTATTTTAGAATAGCATTAGGAAGCCAGATACTTTTAAATATTTTTTATAATAATTATTTATATATATATATATATATGAGATAACTGGAATAATTAAATAATTTATATTAATTTTTAATTTTTATTATATTATCATTAATTAATTCTTAAAGATTAAAATCTTTTTATGATTAAAAAGTAAAAGATTAAAATTTTTAAAGAATTTTTAAATTCAGGAGCCTCAACTCTCTGGTTATTATAAATTATATAATATATTATTAATAGTATTTATATATTATGTTTTAAAAAGTATTATTATGTTTTTAGCTAGCTTATTTTATTTTTAAATAAATATATTATACTTATTAATTATAATATTTAATTTTAATTTTATTTTATCTATAAAATTAAGAACCAGATTAAAAGTCTTTTCAAAGACTTTTTTATATATTTTACTAAATTCTTTAAAAAGAATTTTTTTATAGTTATTATTCTCTCTATTCAGTAGAATAATTAAATATTATTTTAAATTTTTTATATAGGATAAAGCTAGTTTAGCTTTCTCTAACTATTATAAATTAAAAATATTACTAGTTAATTATTTTTTTAAAGATCTAATTCAGACTATTTTATATCTTAATTATTTTAGTGTTATTAAATATATATCAAATAGATACTGATAGTCCTGCCAAATAATTAGCTACTTATAATATTAATTAAGAAATAATTAACTAGGATATTTAATATTATATAAAAATTAATTAAATAATCTTATTTAATAAATTTAAACTAGAATATCAAATATAAGAGGGGAAAGGAAAGGAATCTAAAGATATATATTAATAATAAAAATAAATAAGTAAGATAAAGTAAATAGAATAAAGAAATAATATCATGTGTAATTAATAAAGTAAATAAAACCTATCTTATATATCTTAGTCATGTTGCTTGCCATCACAATAACTCTCTGATTTTCTAATTGAAAAATATATAAAATTATATAGATTTTTTTATAACTGCAAAGACACATTTTCCAGAAAAAAAATAATATTGAAATAAATTAGCTGGCTTATTGGGATCTAATAAATAACATATTTAATAAATAATTTATTTTTATATTATATCTTACTATTTTTTCAAGTACTGCAGGAAACCAGTAATCAGTTCTAAGTAGAACAGTAGCTAGTATTCGCGCATGTAATTGAACTTATTACGTCTCCTACCTCGCCCCTAACAAATATCATTTTATTTTTAGTTTTTTTATAATAAATTAATACTGGCAGGAGCTAATATTAGTTTTAAAAATTTAGTAATAATTAACTTTATAATATTTCTCTAGCTAAAGAATTTAGCATATATATGTAATAATTCTAGTAGTTAAGTATATTTTAATTTTTCTATAAAAAAGTATTTCTTTAGTTATTCGCCGTATTTTTTATAGATAAAGAGACTGATTTTATTAAAAAAGACTTTATAAGATATATTTCTTAAATATTTTTTTAATAAAGTATTCTAGATTTTTATAATTTATAATTAGCTTAAATCTAAAAATAAAATATAGCTTAATGTTGTCTATTTTTTATATATTTTATAATTGTTAGTATTTTATTATTATAAATTTTATTATTTTTATAGTTATATTTTATCAGAGCCAGCTACTTAAAGGAATAAATATATAAATAACTTTTTATTATATTAAAATAAGGATTTTCTTATATTATAATTTAAGGAGTTTAATTCTAAGAATAATCTGCTAGTCAGGATTAAAAAAATAAATATCAATTTAATATAAAATATCTTTTCAAAAATAAAAAAATTCTTCTAATATTTCTGGATCTAACAGAACTGAATATCTTTTTAATAATATTATAAAGAAGCTTAAGTAATCCTAAAAAAATTTAATATAACTCAATCATAGAAATCAATAAATCTCATAAATCTATAAATTTTTTTTAGAAACAATAGGAAGTTCTCATTTTTACATTATCCAATTTTTTTAGAATTTATATTAAATTTCTATTTAGTCTTGATAATGAATTCAAGATAATTTATTTTTTTTAAAGAAAGAAGACAAAAGAAAATCAGAGAAATAAATATAAGATAAAGATATATAAGTATCACAGAACAAATATACAGAAATTTAAATCTTAATATTTATAAAAACAAAATTTGAGAAGTCTATTATACAGGTCCGTGACAGAATATAAAGATCAATAAAATATTAAATAATTATATTTTAATTAAATTCTACCCGGCAAGAAGAAGAGTAATATTATAAAATAAATTTCTATATTAAAATAAATTTAGTTAATTAGTCTTATTATTACTAGTTGATTAATTATTATTTATATATAAAATACTGAAGCTTCTGTGACCTTGTTTAAATACCAGCTATTTCTTCTTATCCAACAGGCGACGTACTTTTAGAACCAAAGGGCGACCCCTAACAGAATGTAATGCAGGACAGTACTAGTAATATAGTACTAAATTAGCAGCATAGCTCTAAATAAAATATTGGATAGATAATTACAGGATAACGTATTCAACGGTTGGACGGCCCACACGGTTGGGCGGCCCATCTGGTTATCCATATAAAAGATGCTTTTTGAATCTATTATATCTCAACCAATACTGAAGCTAATTAGTTCTAACTTCATATATAGATAATACACATTATAAAGAATAGTATATGGTTTTTTTTAAAAATTTTTAAATTTTTCTTATATAAATTATATCAATGTATCCAAAATTACAGATAAAATACATATACTGTATTATAGTCAGATACTATTCATAATTATATAGATTTTTGAGTAGTATCAGATGGTTATTTATATTATTTATAATCTATTCATGCAATATTGAATCTTTAAGTCTTATAAT
>NW_020291239.1:0-9852 GCF_003184625.1 Aspergillus neoniger CBS 115656 | reverse complement strand
CGTATGTCAATACGATTAGAACAATAAGGCCGAAGAAAGTTTCTAGAAAGGGAAATAAGTGATTCAAAGCCTCAAAGCATAGGAAGCTGATCCCAATTTGTGGTTCGTTGAATTCCGCATCATCCCATCCCAGGGTTATCGATATACAACCACAGAAAGTCGTCTCTATGGCCCCCAATTACCTCTTTCTTACCACTTTCCTACTTTGTATTACTTCCTCTCAACGTCAAAGAACTTCGACAAGATACAAAAAGAACGAAAAACATACAACAGAAGGGATTCGCTGGTGGTCACCCACCCAACTACTAACCTCCCGGCGTGTGGCTTAAGTACGGCTGAGCGGACGGGAAGCCCTGTTTTCCACACCCTATGGTCGTATGTGCTTGAATCAAGTGTTCGAGGCTTGATAAGCTTCAATACTGAACTAAAAAGACACTTGACGGGTCACTCATCCAAGTGGGTCGGGGTGAAGGTGTTCGGTATCAGAGATAAGCAGGTACGGACATGCTAATCCCCAACTAGATGTAGATGTACATATTTAATAATACTCTGAACTTTTGAAATGTTGAACAACAAATCATGGTTTTTTTTTTTTTTTTTTTTTTTTTTTTTTTTTTTATAAAGGTAGGACGCGTGAAAACTAGCTAAAGATCGAGACCACTGGTGGGATTGATTGACTGGCCCGGTCTAGACCTGGATTCTTGATATGACTCTATTGACTATGCAATAATCAATACTTCAGATCAAACCCTGAACTACTTCATAGTAGGCTACATTGTGTGGAGTAGCTATTCAAGAAAACCACCAAGTCAAGGAAAAGTTCGCAGTCTGCCTGTTGTAAAAGCACCTACTTTGTCCATCCACTCCATCCTCTCCACTTTACATCCATCAGCAGACGCCGCGGCTACACACTACCCCCACATCCAAACCCCCAAACCAGTCACAACCCCCATCACCGCCTCAAAAGGCACGACCCGTTTCCACGCCTCCTCGCCCGTCCGATAAAACACCACCGCAGCCAAAAGCCTGGTCGGTACCGTAGCCATCATCATCGGGATGTTATTCTGATAGGCGACGAGAGCGTAGAAAGTACCCAGTGTCAAGGATGAAAGACTTTTGCTTGATTAGAGAGAAATATACTAACAGATCTTCAATATATACATTACCTACCTCATCGCCTGAATAGTCCCTATGCTGACGCCCCGTAGAGGCAGGTATGGTGATTGCGCAGCGGAAGCGGGAAAAAGGAGGGTGTAGAGGCCGCTGCCGAGGAGGGGGAGGGATTGGAGGGCGAAGAGGTATTGGGGAATTTGGGAAGACATGGTATTTTTGTAGGTGTCTTGGACTGGGGTTTGAGTTTGTAGGTGCTGTGAGGTGGTGTTTCTGGTAGATGGGTGAGATGTGGTGAGATTGAGGTTTCTGTCCGTCAGCATCCGCGCCACTGTTGTTTGATTAAGGCTGGAGACCCCACCACGGGTGGCTTGATCCCTTGCGGGATGCCAAATGAGCAGAAAGTAAGGTTATTCTGGGAAGCTGTGCGATGGGATCTAGGCATGTTTTGATGTGAAGGGATATGGTATAAGTTTAGAGAGACCGGTGAGGTCCCTAGGATGAGACGTTTGGGAAGAATATTATGGTCTAGGATGATGTTGTTGGGGCAACAAATTGGTATCATAAGAAGATTAATGTGGCAAAATACTATTCCATTGTGAATAACGACGCGATTTCAACTGCGCTAAAAGCAATCGAGCAGACAACCGAAGAAAGGATACCAGTCCAGCCAGTGCAGATCACCACATCACTTAAGGCGTGGGTATTAAAGAACTCTTCATTCAACGTAAGACAACGCTCACAGAAAGTCACGAATCCCCATCTAATCCAGGAACATCAGCTGACCATTCTGATTCGTAATCCTCTCATCCAGACGAATCCAGGTGCGATTCCATCCATCATTACCATCCGCCAACTCCGCCTCCAGCACACGGCCCCCATCAACCAAGCGAACATTTCTAGCAGACGCCGCAAAATTTCCGTTCCGCTCCCACGCAAACTTTCCCCAGTGATTAGCCAACACACTGTTCAGCGGAAGTACTGAGAGCTGCAGCTCTCCGGACACCCGTCCACAAGCCGCCACCAGATCGTGGTGACTCTCGAGGCGGATATCCCGAGCCGAAGCGGAGAAGTTTCCGCGCAGAGGCGCGCCGTGATGGGGAGGAGGTCTGTGGTGGTGCTGGTGCTGCTGCTGAGACATCCTGTATTGTTCTTCCCTACGACGCTGTTCTTCCATTCTGCAACGCTCCTCCTCGCGACGACGTTCTTCTTCCTCGTGCTCTTTCTTCTCCTTGTGCTTCTTCACTGCATCTTCGGCCACGGATCCCATCATAGCTCCACCGATGGTACCGAGAAAGCCGTGGTTGACTTTGTGTCCTGCGAAGCCGCCAGCTGCACCACCTGCCAGGGCGCCCATGATACCCTTCTCGCCTTCGCCGGCGGCGGCGGGGTCGGTGGACGACTCGGGAGAGTACGGAGGGGGTTGCTGGTGGGAGGAGTAGCCTTCGTGCTGAGGGTAAGGCGGGTAGGGTCTCGACTCCGAGGGAGGCTGGCCGTATTGTGAAGGCTGCTCGTACTGTGGGTAAGGTGGGCGTCCACCGTAAGATGAGTATTCAGGGTTCTGGTAGCCGGGCTGAGGGGACGGATGCTGGTACGGGCTGTAAGGTCTGGTGTAGCATCCAGCGCCCTGAGGGGGATAAGGAGAAGAGGCGCCGTATCGGTCATGGCCGTTCTCGACGGAGGGGGGATACGAGCCGTATCCGGTGGAGCTGGGAGTGTCGACGGCCGGGGATGACCAGGGAGAGGGGTTCTGCTGACGACGATCAGGGTTGGCGGGGGTGGCACTGCTGCCACCGAAGTACTCTTGAGCTGCCATCGTGAGGTCTAACTGTGTTTTAGGCGGCAAGAGAGTATGAGGGGATGTATTAGAGATGCTGAGTGAAGGATGAGAGAAAAGCAAAGAATTGATGAAGGAAGAGGAGTGTTGACTTCTTAAGCGGGAAAGCTGTGGCTGTGCGGGGTTGGGGGAGGGGCTGCCTGAGACCCCGCTAACCTGGCCCAGTAAGCGCGAGTCAGGCACCAAGTGGCGCAGTCAAAGGGCGGCTCATTGATTGGTGGAGAGGAGAACTCTGATGGTTGTTCCATGAGCGGGACTCACTTAGGGCTGACAGGAATGTTTGCACAGCCCCACTGCTTCTCTGCCTCAGTGCCTACAAGCTCTTCACGGCGCTTCGCGGGCTCACTTTCCCCTGAAACATACAGGAAGCTAAGTAGAGATAAGACTTTTCGCTTAAATTAGCTGATGTGAGAAGTGTGTATACACTATAATGTATGCCGTCATAGGTAACTGATGCTTGTATGGACACCGAAAGTTGATTTCATTGCTGCCTATGACCGGATGTGGGGGCTGAATTCTGGGCAAGGGTCTTCGACAATGAATTTTTTACTCATTACTTGGCTTTCCCAGATGTATGGCTTTCTCTGTCTTTCACCGACTTGAGACAGGTCAGATCGATCTGCTTCCCACTGCACCCAAATCAACTCCCTCCTTCATTACGACAGGGCTGACTAGACTCTCGACTAAAACTAATATCACATGCCCCATGTGACTCAGTTAAACTCAAGTAAAAGCCTATCCCTACACTGTGTTAATCGTCCGAAAATCTCAACATTCACTATCACGTCATGAGACATCATGAATTAACACAGTCATAAGCGAACATTCATTCACAGCCTAGACAGCAGTTGAAAGAAAGCCTAGCCAAGGCATGGATGGCCACAAGCGAGAAACCGAAACACACGGAGCGCACTCTCATTTTCATGAACTCATAAGGGACTTCGAACGGTCCACTCCAAAGCTTGGGTGGAGCGAACACCCTGTTTTCCCTTTCAGGCATAGTTTCGGGGCCGTGGTCCACCGTCAACAGCTGCACCGCCACCGCACATTGATCAGCATTAACGCATGGTTCAATCGATGGTCTGGTAGATGACACCATTTGTGAATGACGGGAACAGGGAAGGGAAAGCTTGTCTGTTCTAGGCCTTGCTGTATAGCATGCGCCTCATGCTCAAGCAGACCATTCAACCATAGCCATACGAATGGTATTCATAATAATACTGACTTCGATCACCATGATCACAATTAACAATCGCCTCCGATTAAAGTATACACGTTATCTAATATACAAGAATATATACAGCCATCACCCCCGAACTATATAAAACCCATTCACGGCAATCTGCTTATCCCTTGCCTCATCCGTCGGAGCCCTAACCCCGATCCAATGCAAGGGAACCTTCTCCGCTAGCTTCTGTCCCCGATACTTGACGTTCTCCACACCTTCTCTAGTTCTATCCATCCAGCCTCCACTTCCACTTCCATTTGCTCCATTAGCGCCTATACCTCGCGTCCCCGAGAAGGACCTATCTGCTGCCCAAGCAGGATGTTCGAGAATGCTCTGCGCATACGACACATCGTATGCATCAGCTAACATGGCTGCCTCAGCAGCCGCCTCGCGAGCAGCTATGAGATCCTTTTCTGTCTGGCCTCGGGGCGGAGGTACATCCGGACGGAGAAAACCCATGATCCGAATCTGAAGCTTGGTTTGAGCTCGTACCGGCACAGCAGGTTCGTCGATGAAGCGGACAGTCGTGACCTTCTGCATAGCGCGCGAGAGATTGACGCGTTCCTGTTGTATCGGATCAAAGTATACAATCGAAAACACGACGCCCTGCCACGTTCCTGAGGCTGAACCAGGCCCTCTCTCCGCTGTCGCCTCAACACCCTCAACTCTCGCCCACCCAAAGAAAAACCCCCGGTACCGATCCAGCACCATATCAGGTACCTTACCAACCCTGAACCGAAGCCCATCACTATCCCCGGCCTCCACTCTCGCTGTAAGGTCCACAGGGAACGGTGCCTTCGGCCCCTCCTCCAGCGCAAGCTGATACCCCGCCTGCACATCCCTCAACCCATTCCCACTCCCACTTCCTCCCCCATCATCATCATCCCCACCAACCCCCAACACCGACCCAACCCGATCCCCGACCCCACTAACCGAAACCGCCGTCTCCGCCGCCGTTTGCGTCACCCAACTCGGCTGATACGGTTGCACTTTACTCTGCACCGCGGCCGTAACCGGCGCCACGACCGCCTCAGCAGCAGTCTGAACATACATCCCCAGCACCATAGCCCCGACCTCCAACGGCATAGTCGACAAACTAGCCCCCCTACAAGAACTAGGACTCAAACTGGTCGACAAAACCCGAAACACCGGACTATAGCACATAACCTTCCTCCTATTCTCTCCATCCCCACAAAGCACAAGCTGGAAATACCTATCCCCGGCCTCAACAGGGATCCTCACCACCATCGTCTCGCGCAGCACATGCTGTCTCTCGCGGCCCGTCGCCTTCTTGCAAAACTTGCTGATGTCGCGCTGCCACGCGCGCTCGTCGACCGGGTCGACTTGCTTCACGTGCACGGGGAGCGTCGGCGTAACGTTTAGCCAGGAGTCGGTGAGGCCGAGGAATGCTTTGGTTTTCATGCCGGTTTTGCCGCTCCAGCCTTTGCTTTGGAGGTAGAGTGTGCGGGTTGGTGGGAGGGGCGTGTCGGAGAAGATGGAGATGGTGACGGAGGTAGTGCTGCCGCGGTAGAAGACGATGCCGGAAGAGTGTCGCAGGATGGTGGTGTGTTTTGTGCTGCTTGTGGGGTGCGTTATAAGGCCGCCGAGGAAGTGTGTGGCTTCGTTGTAGGCCTTTTGGGCGGTGGAGGGGCCTGTCGCTGTTGGATTTGGGGTTGTTGCGGAGCGAGGAGGGGGTGGTGGTGGTGGGAGGGGAGAAGGGGTACGACTCGGATAGGATGGCTCATTGTGGGTGGTTGCGGAGCGGACAGGGAGGGGTGGTGTGTAGGGTGGTGGAGGGCGATGAGGACGTGGTGATAGTGGTTGTTGGTGGACTTGGAGTTGCTGCTTGGAGGATATGCATGGCTGTGGCGGTGGTGTTGGTGAAGGCGATACCGTTATGACGCCGCGGATGGTGCCGTCCGGGGAGGTGGTCTGGGGTAGGGGTTTGCGCTTTATTCCTGTGTTGGTGTACATGGTGTGGTGCACCACTGGAAAATTGGGGTTATCTGGTAATCATTATGTTTCAGTGGGAATGGTCAGGAGAAAAATCCCCTGGACCCCTATTGCGATGGTCTGGATCGAGTGATGATGTCGATCGGATGCCGCGGATGTGATGAGTCAGCAGGCGATAAGATAAGATGGTTTGACAGGTGGGGATCAGTAGTCTGCAAGAAACTGTTAAGGACTTACCTATGGCATTGTTGGATGTATTGAAGCATAGATAAATAGAGTGTGCATCGTTTTGCTAAGCCATTATTTAGTTCAGCATCTGTGTAGTGGTGTTGCGTAATAGTAAGATTCAGTTGTAATCTCCCCACCATGTGGAGGTTACATCAAACGGAAAGTATATTCCGCTGCGGCAAAGACATAAAAGGAACTTCTGCAACCAGCAACACGAAAACCGTAACCATCAGCTTTACCCTCAAGTTTACGACTCTATCTACTAATCTTTCAAAATGTCTCACCTCACCTATTATAACTACGAAGGTGTTGGAAAGAGGAATCAGCAGAAGTTCAAATATAGCCAAGCCGTGCGCATAGGTGATCGCATTGAATGCTCTGGACAAGGTATTCCGAATTCCTGGAGATAAGGATACCGGACCCATAACTAACCACCACAGGCGGATGGGACCCAAACACTGGGGAGTTCTATAAAGAGATCAACGAGCAGATCGACCAGGCGTTCAAGAACGTTGAGCTGAATCTGAAGAACGCTGGCGGCAAAGGGTGGGAGCAGGTCTTCCGCGTGAACTCGTACCATGTCCCCATTAACAACGAAGCGCTGGATGCCATGGTCAGGAACTTCAAGAAGTATATGCCGAATCATGAGCCCCTGTGGACATGTGTGGGCGTGACGAGGTTGGGGGAGGATGATATGAGGGTTGAGATTGAGGTGGTGGCTCATGATCCGAAATAGTGTGTGATCAGGAAACTCGGAAACAGGGCTGAGCCATACGGCTTACTATAATCGAAGGCCATGTATATAACTTCTGAATTACCATGCATGGTCCAATGTGGCCTGGTTCAACAAGTCAAAGTATCCGTAGTCGTCTGGTAGTTGGCTCCAAGGCGCGAGATCAGTACCGAGCATATGATGCAGCTCCGGAATAGCCCCGTCACTAGTAGTGCCAAATAGGTCGAAAGGCTTTTGTGTAGAATCATGGATGTCAAGGTCAATCGCAGTGGTGTTACCATCCTCAGGTGACACCTCGCTAGGCAGCATGGGACAAAGCTTTCTAAGATTATTCGCAATATGTCGTGCGGGTTGCCATGACTTAGACAGTCCATCAAGTGCAGCAAGACATATTCGCAGCTGGTTGCGCTTAGACGGACAGTCTGGCTCCTCCAGAATGACCCGAGCTGCTGATAGCGTGCTATGCATGGCTGAAATTGGACTACGTCGGAAATTGCCAAATGTCCGGCAGTATTTTTGAGCCACCATACACATTGTCTTAGCGGAGTCCCTGCATACGGTTTGAGCCTTCTCCATCGTCTTAGTCCTTGTATCAGGCGAGTCGTAGTAGCAAGGGTCCATTAGGAACGGTTTGGCAAGTAGAATCTTCGTCGTATGATATACCATGTGAAGGGTATATACCTGAGGCACAGGGTTGGGACGATCGATCCTGAGGTGCTGAGGAAGATCGTAGAACCAAGATCTTAGAGCGAGAAGGTTGGATTCGAGAAATTCCGGCCGCTCCGTCCCCTTCACGAGTGGCTTGGGGCCCCACCTTTCTTGGTCAGAGAGTTGCTAATGTAGTCGGGATGATACTTACATTGAGAGAAGGATGTTCTCGGTGATTTTACAGATTTCGATCAGTGCTCTTTGCAGAGGGACCACCGTCTTTCGGATCTCCGCAGGTGTCTCCACGGTCTCCGCGGAATCTTCCATATCCGATGGTAACTCGACAGCGCCTTGCTGATCCTGCGCGCTGTTAGCGATAAAAGGAGGACGGCATAAGAGAACTGACGAGCATCGAGCATATCCGCCCCGTATAAGTAGCGGAAAGCTTGTCATGACAATAGAGTGTCCAATAAATCTGCCTTCTCAAGCGTGCCTCCCTGGCTGATATAGTGACCGTACTTGCAAAGCCTGCCGGATCCATGTTCAAGCCCATGTCAAGACATAGTCGGTCCGCCATGCCATGGTGTAGCCATCCAGCAGCATCTTTGCCGATTGCCTATCCGCCATTATTAGTCACAGGTTCTGATTGCATTTGAAAGAGAGAACCCACAAAGTAGACCATGCCAATGACTCCTAGAGCCTGAATAGTGACAAGAGTAGGATTTTCCATCTCTAAGTGTAGAAGACTCTTCGCTCGGGAGAGTAACCCCAGACCGGCTGAGTTTGGATCATTGGAATCTAATCGGACTTGCAAGCTATCGGAATATCGAGAGCCTAAAGCGAGAATAGAGTAATGAAGCAGTGGACTCCAGTATTTCCCCAGAAAGCTCATGCTCTCCCTGAATAGAGTCTCGTCGACGATGGGATACCATGGTTGTTCCCATGCAAAGTAAAGATTAATGAGCTCGTTCTGCAGAGAGATAGGGATTTCGTCGATCATTGGACTAGGTACTGTCAGTTCGAGGTAGTCATCGATGCTATTGAGCGCAGCATCAGCCTGGAGGTCATGTTGTGAAATCTCTCGGTTTTCACCGCTTGACGGAAGGTCCTGGAATCCCAGTCGCCCACTGGTAGGCCCGAAGTACCGCATCTCCCCATCTTTGTCAAAGTTCAATGACTCGTCCAGCGAAAGTTGTCCTTTGAGAGATTCACATAAACTATCCATCGCGGTGCATGTCTCGTCTATTTTTTCATTCACCAAGAAGCTATCCAAGCCTTTGCCAGGAGGCTGCGAACCATGATCTATGGTGTTGATACCGTGCTGGTCTAGCAGCTTCTCCAGCGATTTGATACGCTGCCTAAGGAGTAGGACGTACGACTTAGAAGCCGGTCGGCGCCCATCTTCAGTGCCTGAATATTGACATGACACATTCCACTGAAGGCATCTGGAGCATGACGGTTTTACTCCGTCACACTATAAGAATTAGCGATCGTACCATAGTGAGCTAGGTCATGATTGTTCTCTACTTCGAGGTTTTACCTTAGCTCGCCGCCGACGGCATTCTTCGCATGCTTTGGTGGTGTATTTACCACGAGATTTTGCCCTGCTTCTCCCATCCCGTAATGAATACATTGCAAACTAGAGGCTTTACATAGTTTAGTTGGAGATGGAGGCTTGATGACATTACAGAAGGTCGCAGCCCATCGTCGATGAAAACTGGGTCGTGGTTGCAGATCAGCTGTGCTGCTTTTTCGGGTCGCGTGGAACGAAAACTGCTTAATAAGCAGTTTGATCATGTGACTTCCAAGCGACCCGGTTACCCACACAAACAAAAAATTTCATTCCACACCACCTTTTTCAATACTCTTACACACCACACACACCTTCCACCACCAATCATTTCCCCCCCCCCCACACCACAACCATGGCGCAAGTGCTTGAGAATGTGAGTATTATTACTTATCAAATACTTATTTACTACTTATATTACTTTTTATGATTCCAAAGTGATTCCAAAGTGAGATTTTGATGAAAAACTAATGAACTTTTGATGAAATAGTCATGGTACCAGTGGTATCTGCGTGAAGTTGAGGCAGGGCGCTTGAAGTTGCCGG
>NW_020291238.1:0-10091 GCF_003184625.1 Aspergillus neoniger CBS 115656 | reverse complement strand
CAGTTTCTTATTATAATTTTTAAATATATATTTAACAGCTTTATTAACAACTTTAATTCAGAGTTTCTAAAGAAAGATATTAACAGAAAGCTGAATAACATAAGCTAGATAAAGAATATAATACTGGTTTTAAATAATCTTTATAAGATTAGAGTCTATTAAAATATTATAAAAATAAATGCTCTGGCTGAATTAAGCCCAGAGTTCTAATATAATAATATTAAATATAATATTATTATTACTAGTATTATCAGTGATTATATTTAATAACTAATAGATAAGATAATATTTTTACAGAATTTCTAAGATAATCTTAGTTAAATTCTTATTAATATAAGATCTAGACACTGGTCAGAAGCCTAATAAAATCTTATAATAATTTATATTCTCTATTAAAAAGTATCTAGTTAAAATAAAAAATAGTTTTTAATTTAGATTAGTCTAATAATTAATTATAATTGACATGTGCCTGCTGTCTGGAAACTTTAATAATAATTAAATATATATCTTTTTTAATAATTTTAAAAGATACTCTTTGATCTATATTTAATAAAGAAAAATAGATATTCAGAAGAGTATTAAAGTAATAAAATTAATTATCTGTTTAAATTAAATATATTTAATACTGTAAAATAACAGGCGGCAGGTAATAAAAAAATATAGTATTTAATTAAGAAAATTTCTTTTATTATAAGCAGTAGAAGTCTAGAAATAGTATAATAAATATTAATAATAATAATCTGCTGGAGGGCCTACTTATAAAAATATTATTAATAATTATATATTTATAATAATTCTTTCTCCAGTATTTATTTAATAGTTTACTTAGAGATATACTGGAATATTTATTTTTTACAGTTCTTGTAAAGATAGTAGCTTATAAAATTAATTCTAGAGTTATTAATTACTGGATACTATAAAATATACAAGCATATAATACAGGAAATATAAAAAATATTATTAAAAAATAATATATCTTCTTAAAAATAAGTCTATACTGTTACTGTCTTTTCTTGACTAAAGTAAAAGAATAGCTTCTAGTTTTATATATAAGTTTAGCTAAAAATAATTATCTTTTATTAGTTATAAAAAATAAGAGTCTTTTCCGGGAGAGCTGGATATAAGATGATTTTCTAATATTTTATAATATATTTAATATCAAGATTTAGAGAAAAAGAGATAATATAAGTTAAAAAGCTATTTTCTGTCCAGCTATTATTATAATTTATAAAGATTTATAAGATAGAGGAAAAAGATTTAATAATATTTTTTAAGAATAAATTTAATAATTATAATTAATTTATAATAGGCTATCCATCTGTATAAGAAATTAAAAAAAATAAAGAATAAGAAAAACTTAACTGGTATGGTATTGTTTTACTTTTAAATATATATTAATATAAATATAATCTATTATATTTACACGTGTTAAGAATATCTAATAATAATAAATTTTTATTAAAAATATCTTTTAATCTTATTTATAAGTAAGAGTTTATAGTATCCAGTAACTATTATATAAAATATCTCTGATATAATAGATAATTAGGTTTAATCAAGTAATATAAGAAGAAGTTCTATAAAGATATTCTATAATTATTATAATAATATTATTAGTAAAATCTGTAAAAGTTTTTTACAGATTTTATTTAAAGAATACTGCCTGAGTCTTTATATTTATAATTATTAAATTATAGAAAATACAGATTTCCAGATAGACTAAGTAAGCAGAGTTATATAGAATATTATAATTAAATAATACAGATAATTTATAGTTTTTAGATTTATTATAAATACTTGGACGGCATTTTAAGTATATAAAAAAATAATAAATTTATTTATTATTATATAAGATAATTTTCAGAGAGATTTACCAGCCTGGAGAAGTAGTTTAGGGGATATTAATAATTTACTAGCAGTATATAGCTAAAATAAAGCTATAAATATATATATTTACTATTATTTTATATTATAAAAACAGCTTTTTTTTATAAACTTAATTATTACTACTACTCAAGATAATACCAGATTAAATAGATAAGAATAAAATAAAATATATTATTTTCTTTTTTCTGACTATTTTTAGAATCAAGAAGATTAGTCTTGTATTAGTTATTAGTAAAGATATAAATAATCAGAATAGATAATTATTAACCTGAGTATATCTTATCTATGCTAAAATCTAAATAAATATAATATATAGATCTTAGTACTAAGAATAGTTAAGATAATTAACTGTCCTATTTTTAGCTGTTCCGCGGTTAAGTATAAGAAAATCTTATATCTAACTGTTAATCTGACAGCAGGTATAAATTTTTCCATTAACCTACCCTACCCTGGCCGTTAACCACTCTATTATTAATTATAAATATAAAGACTTAGGCAGTATTCTCTAAGTAAGATCTGTAGAAGATTTTTATAAACTTTATTAATAATATTATTATAATAATTATAGAATATCTTTATAAAATTTCTTTTTATATTATTTAATTAAACCTGATTATTTACTATATCAGAGATATTTTATATAATAATTACTAGATACTGCATATTCTTATTTATAAGTAAGATTAAAAAATATCTTTAATAAAAACTTATTATTATTAAATATCTCCAATGTATGTAAATATAATAGATTATATTTATATTAATATATATTTAAAAATAAAATAATATTATACTAGTTAAGTTTTTCTTATTCTTTACTTTCTTTGATTTTTTATATAGATGGATAGTCTATTATAAGTTAATTATAATTATTAAATTTATTCTTAAAGAATATTATTAAATTTTCTTTCTTTATTTTACAGATCTTTATAAATTATAATAATAGCTGGATAAAAAGTAATTTTTTAATCTATATTATCTCTTCCTTTTTAAATCTTGATATTAAGTATATTATAAAATATCAGAAAATTATCTTATATCCAGTTCTCCCGGAAAAACTTTTATCTTTTATAACTAGTAGAAGATAACTGCTTTTAATCAGACTTATATATAAGATTAAAAACTATTTTTTTATTTTAATTAAAAAAAAAGATAATAACAGTATAAACTTACTTTCAAGAAAATATATTATTTTTTAATAATATCTTTTATATTTCCTGTACTGCATGCTTATATATTTTATAATATTTAATAATTAATAATTCTAGAACTAGTTTTATAAGTTATTATTTTTATAAAAATTATAAGAAATAAATATTCTAGTATATTTTTAAGTAAACTATTAAACAGATACTGGAGAAAGAATTATTATAAATATATAATTATTAATAATATTTTTATAAGTAGGTCCTCCAGCAGGTTATTATTATTAATATTTATTATATTATTTCTAGATTTCCATTGTTTATAATAAAAGAAATTTTTTTAATTAAATATTATATTTTCTTATTATCTACCACCTGCTATTTTGTATTGTTAAATATATTTAATTTAAATAAATAATTAATTTTATTATTTTAATATTCTTCTAAATATCTACTCTTCTTTATTAAATATAGATTAAAGAGTATTTTTTAAAGTTGTTAAAAAAGATATATATCTAGTTATTATTAAAGTTTCCAGACAGCAGATATATATTAATTATAATTAATTATTAGACTAGTCTAGATTAAAAACTATTTTTTATTTTAACTAGATACTTTTTAATAGAGAATATAAATTATTATAAGATTTTATTAGGCTTCTGACCAGTGTCTAGATCTTATATTAATAAGAATTTAACTAAGATTATCTTAGAAATTCTGTAAAAATATTATCTTATCTATTAGTTATTAAATATAATCACTGATAATACTAGTAATAATAATGTTATATTTAATATTATTTTATTAGAACTTCGGGTTTAACTCAGCTAGAGTATTTATTTTTATAATATTTTAATAGACTCTGATCTTATAAAGATTATTTAAAGTTAATATTATATTTTTTATTTAATTTATATTATTCAGCTTTCTATTAATGTCTTTCTTTGGAAACTCTAAATTAAAATTATTAATAAAACTATTAAATATATATAAAAAAATAATAATAAGAAACTAGAGACTTCTTCTAGTATTTTTCAGATAATTAAAAAGATATATAATAAGAGCTATCTATAGAAAACTTCTATAAAATTCTTTAAAAATTATATATAAAAATCTTATATATTTTATCTTATAGTTCATGGAAGCTTTTTTTAACTAAAGTTAAGTCTTGATTCTAATTCTAGAATTTTTCTTTTATTAAAACCAGAATAAAGACTTAGTTCTAGTTAAAAAGAACTCCCGGAATTAGAATTAATTAAAATTTCAGTTAAAAAAGACTTCTGGAATTAGAACTAATTAAGACTTTAGTAAAAAAAAGCTCCCATGGACTGTAAGATAAAATATATAAAATTTTTATAAATAACTTCTAAAATATTCTATATAAAGTTTTTATAGATAATTTCTATATTTTATTTATTATCTCTTATCTACTTCTCTGATTCTTAATTATAAATTTAGAAGATTATATATTTTATAAATATAAATTTTTAATACCAGGAGAAGTTTCAGCTTATTTAATAATTAAAATCTGTTTCAGTATATTATCTTTTTCTTAATTATAAAATCTGATAGAATTTAATTTATTTTATATTTTATTATATAATTAAATTATATCTAGTTATTAAGAGCTTTATCCAGTACTAGAATTATAATAATATTAATTATCTTTATTTTATTTTAATAAAATAAAAATAGTTAGAATATTTACTTGAGCTTTTATATCTCTTTTTTCTCTTTATTTTCTATTTATTAAAGAATAGTAGGTCTATAGTTTATAAGATTTATAATATCTATAATAATTTTTTTAATTATTTTAACTAATCTATTAAACAGCTAGTATAAAAGCAGATATTTTAGAAGAAAGAGATCTTCCAGGATTTAGAGAATATATATTAAAAGTTTTATAAATACTATTACCAGATTTACCAGGCTAAAGACTATATTTATATAATTATAATAATTCTAAATCTTATATTAAAACTTAAAAAATTCAAGAAGAATACCTGGCTAGATAATAATATTAATTAATATTTTAAATATTAAATTATCTTTAAAAAGATCTTCTATTTTTACTAGAAGTAAAATTCTATTATTAATATACTATTTATAATCTCTAGTATACTCTCAGATCTGGATAAGATTTTTTATAATATCTTAAAATATTAGAAATTTTTATTTTTTATAATAATTTTTGAGGACCTCAAGATTTATCTTAATATTAAAAATATATAGGCTATTAAAGACTAGAATAATAAATTAATTATATTAAAAGTTATATTTATATTAATAGTGTTGGCTGGAAATCAGGAATCCTTACTAACTAAAATAATCATCTCTTAACTACCCAACTCAGCTGAGAATCCCATATAAATTCTATGGGATTCTCAGCTAAGATAGATAATATAAAGATGAATCATCTTTCACATGAAGTCCTGTATTATTGACATTATTCTGATTATTCAATTCTTTATTTACTGTTCCCTACCCCACTTGCTTACCCTGCTTTCTTTATCTAATGATTAAACTAATGATTTATGATTCTGATCTAGAATCATTCACTGAAAATAATAAATAAGGTCTTTTATCCCCTAGCTGAAGCAAGCAAGTAATATTGAATCTATTTACTCTTTATTTAAAAAGCAAGTTAAATTCATTTACTTCCTATTTAAAGAATCTACTTCTTTCTTATTTAGAAAGATTGCTTCCCTTTGACAAGTTTAATAATTATATTAATCTTATATTATTATTATTATTATAATTATTTTAATCTAGTTTCCTGATTGGGACTAGTATTATATGACCTGATTATATAATCATATCATTATTTATTTAATTAATTTGATTATGATTATTCTTATTATTTTAATCTAGTTTCTTGATTAAGACTAGTATCATGTGACCAAGATAAAGACTCCTGTAAAAGACTTTTGCAGGATTCTCTGATTATCTGATTAGCCTAGCCCTGCTAGACTGTCTTCCTGTTTCAGACTAGTGCCCCTGGGCTAATCCAATAATTATAAGCCTGGCTTATCGCAACTAAAAGACCTGACCTACCTGATTAAAAAGATAAATAGAATAAATATAGCAAATGAATTAAACAAGCTTACTAATTAACTAATCACATCACGTGATTGGCCGGCATAGATCAAAAATATTCAGATACTTACTGAATCAAAGTATATATAAAGTTTAGAGTGGTTATACCTGACCGTTATACCTTAACCTAACCTTAACCGTAACCTGACGGTTAGGTTAAGGTATAAGAATCCTCTTAACTGTACGGTTAAGGGTAGGTTACAGTTAAGAGATTGCTTTAACCGACCTTAACCGCCGGTTAGGAAGGTCAGGTATGCTTAGAAGATTAATAACTGCAGGTTAATTAATAATTTATACAGAGTCTTTACAAGAATAATATATTAGTAATAATATATTTTTAATTACTGTATTATTAGAACAGATATTAGATTAGTTATTAATTAATAATAATCTAATTTTCTGGCTAGCAGCCAGCAGCCTAGTCGCTCCCATATTAGGCTTTTACAGATAATACTAGGAATCTGAATATAATTAGATTAGATTACTGGAGAGAAATATATTAATTATTATCTAAATTATTTTTTATATTATCCTGGTCAGTGGTTATGATAATGAAAAGATTATATAATTTAAGTATTTATTTATATCTGGATACATATAATATTACTAGACTAAGGAAGAGCTAGATCTTCTCTTTCTAATAATATTCTATTTTTAGAATTATTATTAAGATTATCTATATTCTTATTTTTACTGATATAAAAGATTATTATTAGCTTATCATCTTCTTAATTCTTGGCTGTGAATATAATAGAATCCAGAGAAAAATTATCAAGAATATTCTAATATTTCTCAGTAATAGTAAAGCAATCAGTGTATATCTAGAGTATAAAAGTTTTAATAATCTCAGAATACAGGCGGCTCCAGTGATAATAACAGATATTCTGAAAATTATTAAAAAGATATTTAATACTGATACTATTAATTATAACAGTTAGAAAGTCTCTAGCCATGCAGTAGAGAATAGGAAACTGATTATAATAAAACTTCTAGTAAATAAGAATATTAGAATATCCAGTAATTCCTAGATAACTGTTAGTATAAGTATAACTTTTAATATAATTAATTTATTATTTTAATCTTTAATAGTCTATATATTTTTAATATTAAGATAGATCTTGAGCTCCTTAAAAGTTGCTGTAGAAGATGAGAGCTTCTAGTACTTTAAGATATTATAAAAAGTCTTATCCAGACCTGAGAGTGTACTAGAGATTATAAATAATATATTAATAATAAGATTCTACTGGCAGTAAAAATAGAAGATCTTTTTAAAGATAATTTAATATTTAAAATATTAATCAGTATTATCATCTAGCTAGATGCTTTTCTTAAATTTTTTAAGTTTTAATATAGGGTCTAGAACTATTATAATTATATAGATATAGTCTTCAGCCTGGTAGATCTGATAATAATACTTATAAAACTTTTAATATATATTTTTCAGATCCTGGAAGATCTTTTTCTTCCAGGGTGCCTGCTTCTGTACTAGCTGATTAATAGACTAGTTAAGATAGTCAAAGAGATTATTATAGATATTATAGATTTTATAAACTGTAAACCCACTGTTCTCTGATAAGTAGAAGATAAAGAGAAAAAAGAAATATAAGAGCTTAAACAGGTATTTTAACTACTTCTATTCTATTAAAATAAAATAAAAATAGTTGATGTTATCATGATCCCAGTACTGAATAAAGCTTTTAATAGCTGGACATAGTTTGATCGTATAGCGAAGCATAAGATAGGTTAAGTTTTATTAGATTTTGCAGTCAAGAAGAAGATAATATATTAAAATAGATTCCAGCTGTTAAGTAAGCTGAAACTTTTCCTGGTATTAAAGACTTGTATTTATAAAACATGTGATTTTCTGAATTTATAATTAAGAATCAGAGAAGTAGACAAGAGATAATAGATAAAGTATAGGAATTATCTGTAAAAGTCTTATATAGAATACTCTAGAAGTTATCTGTAAAAACCTTATATACCCTATCTCACAGTCCATGGGAGCTCTTTTTGACTGGAGCCTTGATTGATTCTGACTTCAGAAGCCCTTTTTGATTGGAGCCGAGTCTTACTTTTCAACTGGAGCTGAGCCTTGATTCTGACTCCGGGAGCCCTTTTTAACTGGAGCTGAGTCTTACTTTTCAACCGGAACTGAGCCTTGATTCTGGCTCCAGTTGAAAAGGGCTTCCAGAGTCAGAATCAAGGCTCAGCTCCAGTTGAAAAGGGCTTCCATAGACTGTAAAATAAAGTATATAAAACTTTTATAGATAATTTCTAGGAAATCCTGTAGAAGTCTTTTATAAATAACTTTTATTATATATTTTTTTAATTATCCAGGAGATACCAGAAAAGATCTCCAGTTTCTTATTATTGTTTTTCTATATATATTCAACAGCTTCATTAGCAGTCTTAATTTGAAGTTTCTAAAGAAAAATATTAATAAAAAGCTGAATAACATGAACCAGATAAAGAATATAATATTAATTTTAAATAATCTTTATAAGATTAGAATCTACTAAAGTATTATAGAAATAAATATCCTGGCTGAGTTAAATCCAGAGTTCTGATATAATAATATTAAATATAGTATTATTATTACTAGTATTATCAGTAATTATATCTAACAACCAGTAGGTAAGGTAGTGTTTTTACAGAATTTCTAAAATAATCTTAACCAGATTCTCACTAGTATAAGATCCAGATACTGGTTAGAAGCCTAATAGAATCTTATAATAATCTATATTTTCTGACAGAAAATATCCAGTTAAAGCAAGAAATGCTTTTTAATCTAGACTAATCTAATAATTAATTATAATTAATATACACCTGCTGTCTGGAAACTTTAATAATAGCTAGATATATATCTTCTCTAACAGCTTTAAGAAATACTCTTTAATCTATATCTAATAAAAAAAATAAATATTCAGAAGAATGCTAGAGCAGTAAGATTAATTATCTATTTAAATTAAATATACTTAATAGTGTGAAACAGCAAACAGTAAGTAATAAGAAAATATAATATTTAATTAAAGAAGTTCCTTTCATCATAGGCAGTGGGAGTCTAGAGATAATATAATAAATATTAATAATAATAACCTGCTGGAGAGTCTATTTATAGAAATATTATTAATAATTATATATCTATGATAATTCTTTCTCCAGTATCTATTTAATAGTTTACTTAAAAATATACTGGAATATTTATTTCTTACAGTCTTTATAAAAATAGTAATTTATAGAATTAGTTCCAGAGTTATTAATTACTGGATACTGTAGAATATATAAGCATATAATATAGAAAATATATAAAATATTATTAGAGAATAATATATTTTCTTAAAAGCAAGTCTATACTATTACTGTCTTTTCTTAATTAAAATAAAAGAATAGCTTCTAATCTTATATATAAGTCTGGCTAAAAGCAGTTATCTTCTACCAGTCATGAAAAATAAGAGTCTTTTCTGGAAGAGCTGGATATAAGATAATTTTCTAATATCTTGCAATACACTTAATATCAAGATTTAAAGAAGAAAAAATAATATAGGCTAAAAAGCTACTCTCTATCCAGCTATTATCATGATTTATAAAGATCTGTGAGATAAAGAAAGAGAATTTAATAATATTTTCTAAGAATAGATTTAATAATTATAATTAATTTATAATAAACTATTTATCTATACAAGAAATTAAAGAGAGTAAAGAATAAGAAAAACTTAACTAGCATAGTATTGTTTTACTTCTAAATATATATTAATATAAATATGATTTATCACATTTACACATATTAGGAATATCTAATAATAATAAGTTTTTATTAGAGATATCTTCTAATCTTATTTACGGGTGAGAGTTTGCAGCATCCAGTAACTATTATATAAAATATCTCTAATATAATAAATAATCAGATTTAATCAAGTAATACAAGAAGAAGTTCTATAAAGATATTCTATAATTATTATAATA
>NW_020291237.1:0-10340 GCF_003184625.1 Aspergillus neoniger CBS 115656 | reverse complement strand
CAATTATTATTACCACCCGAGATAATATTAGATTAAATAGATAAGGATAGGATAAAGCATGCTGTTTTCTTTCTTCTGACTATTTTTAGAATCAAGAAGATTAGTCTTGCGTTGGTTATTAGTAAAGGTATAAATAGTTAGAGTAGATGGTTATTAACCTGAGTATACTTTACCTGTGCTAAGGCCTAAAAGAGTATAGTAGATAGATCTTGGCATTAAGAATAGTTAAGATAGTTAACTGTCCCATTTTTAGCTGTTCCGCGGTTAGATATAAGGAAATCTTATATCTAACCGTTAACCTGACGGCAGGTATAAATTTTTCCATTAACCTACCCTACCCTGGCCGTTAACCACTCTAAAAATAATTTATAGTTAGTTTATATAAGATTTTCTTGTCAAGGAATGTACCAATTAATCAGTATATCTAGACTTATTAAAGTACAGTTATTACTGTCTTAATAGAGAAATATAATAAAAAGAATAAGAAAACCATGGTTAAAATCAATCCCGTCAATTACAAAGAAATCAATTTAAAATTTAGGCTTATCTGCTTTGTGTTTCAACTTGACCTTATCTATAAAAAAAGACTTCTATGTTTTTCCTAAGTATTAATAAACATTCTGCATTAGTTATAAACCCAGGGTTTCTCACAGGAGTATAGGCTGAAAAAATAGTTAAAGATATAATAAAGATTATACCAGAGCTGGCACTGTCAGACTAAGAAATCTATCAGATCTAAATCACTGGTAAAATAATTAATCTTTTAAAATATTATAGCTATATTCTATATCTCAGTGGCCTTGGGACGCTGAGAGAGAAGAGATATTTATTATATAATATTCTTTATCTACCAGATATCTAAGTAATAGAATATAATTTTAATATCATGTTCCTGATATACTAGATAATAAAATCTTCTATAAATATCAGCTATATAGTATCTATCTATTATAATAAAGACATAGGTTTAATACTTATTCATGGGCATTTTTAGTGGGTGTCTCTGTTAGATAAAGAAATAATATTTTAAATATAGTACTGAGCACTAGTGAGATCAATAATCCAGCTCTTATTTTTTAGTATTTATATTAAATAGGCTATCAATGTTATCCTACAATATAGTTATACTGGGACTAGAAATAGATAGATAATCCAGGGTACATTTATTAAAAATATATAGCTTTTAAATAGAGAAAATAAAGCTGTTAATCACACGGTATTCATTTTATTTATATAGTAGTTATATCAATCATGTATATTCTATAATATATTAGAGATTATATTATATTTAATCAGAGATCTTTATAAAATATATAATCATGTTTCCCAACCTCTGGAAATTTCCTCGAAGAGATCTGATGAATAAATATATAAAAAATTATTAATACTTTTGTTATCATTGTATACCTGGTAGAATAAATAGATAATAATATATATATTATTATAAGCTGTACCAGGATATCAGACTTAGAAATCTATTTAGTTTAGAATACTGGAGCATATATTATATTAATTCTATAGCTAAGTATTCTAGTAGTAATAACAGGATCTCTCAGTAGAAGTATATTATATCCTAGATAAGAATAACTACTTCTGAATATTTATCAATCCTGAAATTACCAGTAACAGACTTTCCGTCTTTATTAGTTATAGAGAGGGAGGAGACTAATATAATATCTTTTATAATTATAACTAGAAAAATATATCTAAACCAAAAAATACAAGATATATATATAATAATAAATAAATATATATATATATACATATTAATATATTTTTAAAGAGTGATTTATAAATATATATATATATATCTATCTCTCTCTCTCTCTCGGAGAATGAATAGAGAGACGGTATATAGAAAATAAATAAAAAAAAATAAAATAAAAGAATAATCTGATTCTTTAAATACTAGTCTATGAAGATAACTATTATTAATATAAATATAATTTATATAATATTTTTACTGGATAGAAGACTATTCCCAGGATTCATGTACTGTGCTATAAGAGTTTACTGTCTTAATTAAATAAGAAAGAAATATTACCTGGAAAAGTATTATAAGAAAATAATATATTTTTATATAGTAATTTAGCTGCTCCTTTATTAATAGAGGATAATATAGTAAGCAGTAACTATAGATAAAATATATTTATTTTTATACAGCTACTGCTGGTTAAAGAATTAAATTAAATAGATAATTCTAGTAGAAAAGAATACTTAGTATCTTATTTTTTATTAATAAAAATATAATAATTTCTTTATATCTCAAGGCTCAGTTTCCTGGACAGCATTAAATAGATATTATAATCCTAATCTATTACTTTAATTACCTAGAACTAATATAAGGGTGTCCTTATTAAGCTGTATACTTAGTAAAGCTAAGCTATATTTCCTATTATTTTAATTTCTATTTTTTTATATATCTTCTTTCTCAAAGATAGTCTTTAGCTTAATAATACCAGCCTTAGTCTTATTATTATCAACTGCTTGAATAACAAGTAAGTCTAGTATATAACTATATTTTAGAGCTGTTATTAGAGAGTAAAACTATTTATCTGATTTTATACTGTTCTCAAAGCTATTTTGTATAATTATTTCTAGATTAGATATATCATGCTTACTGTCTTTCTTGTCTATAAAGTTAAATAACTTAATAAATCTTATAAAAAGATTTTTTAATAACTTAAATAAGCTGAATAAATCTATATTCTTATTATCTGAGCTAATAATAATTTTTTTTCTATTTTTTATAATATACTGCAAGAGGTTACAGCGGGCTTCTGAAAATAGATTCTTAGTTATAGATTTTATGCTCAGAAGGCTGTAAAAAGACTTAATTTTATTATTATTATTTTTTATAGATTAGAATAAAGATAGTTCCAGCTGAGAGTCTGACTCTGCTATAAAGAGAGAGGGATTATTTAATTAAAAAAATTATAAGAATAAGTAAGACAGCTAATTAGAATTATTACTTTAATTAATAATTTAAATACCTAGACTTACTACTACAGAGATTAAATAATTTAAAAAAACTAGTAATGCATCGCATGCGGGACATTTTAATAAAGAAAATATATTTATTATACTGTAGAGTATAATCTGCATGCTTTATTCAGTAAATCTCTATATCTAATCTTTATTAAATATATTAAACAAGTATTATAAAACACATAGTTACATAACTATAAATCAGTATATTTATTTATTATCTAAAGCTATTACAGACAGTGGCAGAATAGTACAGTACTAATAACTAATCTTGAATATAAGAAGTCTATATATTTAGTATAATAAGATAATATTTTCTTTTATAATCAGAACTAATAACAGGATTTTATTTAAAATAAATTAATTATTATTTTATTAGAGACTCTCTTCAACCAAAGCCAGGAATAAATAGCTAGCTCTGGTTAAAGAAAATCTCTTAATTTTTTTCTCTAGTAGTATTAGTTATAATAATAATAATAATTAACTGGCTGGCTGATATAGAATATTTCTTAATTAGTAATCTAACTGGATCTATTCTTTTCTATTATTTATTTTTAATACCTGCATGGAATTCTTAAGCTTCTAGTATATTTTACAGAGCCAGTAATACTTATTAAAGAGATAATTATAGTCTGGTAAGCTAGATTAGCTAAGATAATTATATATTACCTGCTAGTTAATATAGTTAATATTCTATAAGATAAGTTACTGTATCTAGAATTTTTTAACTGAATTAATCCATAATTTATATAATATTATAGTTATTATAAATAATAAAATACTCTGGTAATTATATAACTTCTCTTCCTGCCAGCCAGAGTAAATATTCTATAATATACTGTATGAATAATACTACTAATAGTATAAATATTAGATACAGTTCTGTATAAAAATTATCTACTCCTGTATCTGATAGCTCTATTACTGCGGGCAGAAATAAAAAATATATAACTGCTTATTTATACTATTCATAGTACAGATATAATAGTATTTCTATTATTATAATATCTTCTTAATAATATTCTTCTCTGTTAAGTAGCACTGGATAATCTGCTGTTATATATAAAAATATAGCTGTACTTATATATACATGGACAGCAGATCTAAGAGGAATAGTTTCCGGGATAATACTAGTACCAAGAAGATTAATAACAGTAATAATAATAGTAACAGTAACAGTAAGATTAATAGTAACAGTAATATAACTGCCTGGGAGAGGAGTATAATTAATAGAAAGAACTAGAATCTATCTATTATATCAGAGAACACAGCCTGGCTGGCTCTAGTTAAAAGAATAGCCTGTAGATTACTATATATATCTGGCTGGAAAGCTGTGGAGTAGAAGTAATATTAATTATATAATAAATTAATAGAATAGTCCTGATAGCTTTCACGCAGGTAACTATACCAGACTTTATTTAAATAATAGTCCAGCATGCAATACTGGTAAGAAGCTTAAAGATAGTCCTGGACTTATTTCTTATCTATTACTAGTATTTTTATTAACTAGGATAGTACCTGATCCTCTCTAGCTAGGTGGATAATGATTATTAAACTATATTATCTATAATATCCAGTATATTTATTCTTTTATATATAATCTAGAAGCAACCGGGGCCAGCTTATATATATAATATATTAAATATCAGGCATATTAATATCTATACTAAGAGTGCTCGTGGCAGTAAGAACAAGAATATAATTCTTAATAAAATACTGTAGAAGACCCAGTTAGTTAATTTATTTATTATAATAAGTAGAGTAGTCCAGGAACCAGACCAGTATAGAAACTTGACTGATTAAATTAATATAAATAATAATCTTGTCTCCCTGCACCCGGCTAATTATATAACAGAGATATACTAGTATAGTCTTAGATTCTAGCTATGTATAGAGCCCTGGAGATATCTTATAGAATAGAACTAGATATTATATAATATATATAATATTAGCCCGGCTGGTGTAGTTCTAGATAAGATATATACTGTTATATAGTTATTTTAAATACTTATAAAGGTACTCCTCCTTAGTAAAGGATAGCATAGTTATCAGATATATAAACTGGATCTGTATCTGTGTCAGATGGTTAAGATAGTATAGTACTAGCTGAAAGCTAGATAGATTATAGAGAATTATATAATATTTATTAATAATAATACAGTCCAGGCGATACTGCACACAGAGTTAGTTAAGAAAGATATAGAATATATTATACTCAGTAGATTCCGGGGTAATTAGCATAATAATTATATTATTAGAAGAATTATAACTCTTCTATTCTATATATACAAGGCTCAGTGCCTGGCAGTATTATAACAGATCCTGCTGCAGGCTCAGTAATAATATAATAATAATAGTAATACTGTCTGGTTCTAGAAAGACTAAAAATATAAACAGCAGGCTCTTGCTACTACCTGTATATATAATTATAATTATAGAACTTTTATTATTCTATATTATCTGGAAAGTCTCTATTTATATACCATGTAATTATGCTCCAGGATTATTCATTATCTACTAGAAAATTACTATTATCTGTATAATATTTAGATACTGTTATTATAGTATCTAGTCCTCTGCTACAGCCTGCTCCCAGGATATTAATATTTATAGAATATGTATTACAGATATATAATTAATAATAAAAATAAAGCTGAGAAAACAGTATTAATCAGTATTATTTAACTAGAAGAGTATCTGTTAATGAGCCGTAGTACTGGCTGTCTTAATAATCTATCTATTATATATTATTTTTATAATATAGAAGGAATAGGCGGCCTACAGGTCTGTAATATAGTCTATTTATTAGTTAATATTTATATAAGTCTTGTTATCAGGATTTATAATTACTGTACTGGTAATATACTCTGTTCTATAATCTTAGATAAAGTAGCTGGTCAGTCAGAGAAAGCGGTAATTAATATTAATAGTAATATCTTAGTATACTATAATATTAATCCTGGTCTGGGTCAGGTAATTCTGAGTCTTCTACTAGAGCATAATCTAAAAGTACTCTAAGACTTATACTTATTATATTTCCGGGTTAGGTCTCTAGAGATAAGATAGTTTTTTTATAGATAGTATATTCTTCCGGTTCCTGCAGGCCAGATTATCTGGATATATATATATCAGATATCCTATAAATACAGTAATTTCTAGTTACTGAATAAAGAATAAAACTAGTTATAAATAATATACTAGCAGCTTATCCATCTCCTGGAAAAGATAGTAATAAATAATCTTGATATTATTATTAGTATAGAAGTCCTTATAATATATACTAGCCAGGATTACTAGACTATCTTTAATATAAATAGTATAATAATAGTTGGTGTCTGTATTCATGTATTATAGACTAAGAAGCTCAGGAATATATATTAATTGTCTAGCTATTATATAAATAAGTATAATTAGTTTCTTTTTAAATTATATAACCCGAGTAAGGTACACTGTTATCTTAAAAGAATAGAAGCTGTGGATATAGATAAACTTATATTAAAATATTATTTTCTTCTATATTTATATAATAAGCCAGTAATACTTTATTACAGGCTATACAGTATACTGGTCCTGCAGAAAGCTCCAGCCAGGAAAGATATAGTAAAAGTTATTATAGAGATATTATTATAGGATAATAAAAAAGTCCTCTGTAAATAGTAGTTATAATAGAATATTTTTAATTATATTTATAAGATTATATAGAAAGCTCCGCAGGCAGCCTATTATAAATTATATATTTTTATATAGAATCTTATTACTTTCCAGCTATACAATATACCTGAGTATACTAGTATTATAATATACCTGCAGTCTATAGATATGCCAGTTGAAAAGAGTCTGTATAGGTCTATGTATTTCCTGGATTATAAATTTTTATACTATAGATTTAATATACTTAGGGAAGATGCAGCCCGGTAAAAAATATATAATAAATAGAATAGACTACTGTGTAACATAGATTAAAGTATTAAAGATAGTATTAAAGATAAAATCAGACTATTAAAAAAAGATATTAGGATTAGATCAGCTATTATACTGATTACAGTTTATGTTTATAATAAAATCTGCTAGATCTTTATCTGTATTAACTAGGGCCTATAAAATATTATTATACTTATATTATTAGATTATAATAATTTATTATACTGCCGGGTCAAGTCATAGTATCTTCTGTATAATAAAGAACTGGGTAAGCTTGATTATACTTAACAGGATTAATAGATAGATTTCTGGATTCTATTATCTACTTTCTTTATAGTTAAGAATAGTTATTATACAGACAAGAATATTCTTATATTTATTACTGCAGTAGTATTAATTAAGTAATTTAATATAGAATTTAAGATAAGTTTATTTTTATAAACTTATCAGTTATAACACCAAGGGGTCCTCTCTATAAGTAGTATTATTATTATAATTATTACTATTACTAGTAGTGGATATATTATTAGAGATCTGTATAGTCTGTTATAGCTATATTTATTTATCCTGCTGTCAGGTAATGAATATATAAAATAGGCTATATTATCTATATAGCTATTAAATTTATATAAAGAAGATAAGTATCTGCTGTTATAAGATCATATACTTATAGATATTTTATATATCTATATATTCCAGCAGTATATAATATAATAATTTATTAGCTTATATCTACATAGTCTCCAGCTGGATAATAAATTTACAGTATTAAATAATCTATTAACTCTTCTATACTAGCTGGTCAAGAATATATTAAAGAACTGATATAACTATTTCCATGCTGGAGTCAGTACCAGGGGTCTCTTTTAACTAGAGCTAGTCTGGATAGTCAGGCTTTAATTAAAGAGAATCTCTGGTAGATATTTCAGACTCTAAGTTATGGTTTACTGGTAAGAAGAAATAATATATAAGATTTACTAGGCTGTATATATTAGGAGAACTGATACTATAGAGAATATTATTAGATTAGATTTTTTATAAATAGACTGTTTATTATATAAATTATAATCATGGATTAATATCAGCTGCTGTATCTGGTATAATAATATTTAAAGTCTGTGTATTTTTATATACTTTTTATACCTGGAAAGTATATTCCACAGTCTGCTGTATATTAATTAATAATAAAAATATTCTCTCAGATAATATTTCACGCGGGTTAAGAATATGGATATAATAGAAGTTTTTATATATAGGAAATATTTATTAACAGATAATATAATAAATCTTTACCTGTACTTCAATTACAGTAATCTATATATTAGATAATATTAGTTTACCAGTGTGCTTGTATTAAGATTATTCATGGATTTGATACCAGTGATTACATATAATATATATATTATATATAATATATAGACAGGACTAGCTATTATAATAGTATTATAGACTATCTGTAAATTCCAGAATAATGGGAATAGGTTTAGAAAAAGTATGGAGGAGGATAAGTTCAGTACTAGTAAATATAATATTATCCTATTTCTGGATAAGGGATGTTATTGACTACTGTTTACTGGGTATAAATTACTTTGTATATTTAGTATTAAGATATCTATGAATCTTATTTAGCTGTACTTTATATTAACAGTCACGGTATATAAGAAGATATAGAAAATGATATATATAAAAAAGAGATTTAGCTTTAGTATTACTAGACTCTATCATGTATTTCAAGTGGCTAAATTAAGTAGAAAAAAAAAAATATGGGATAGGTGGGATTACTACAAGATAAAAATAAGATTAAAAGAGAGAATTGGGCTGCAGAGGGTAGTTATATATTATATATATATATATATATCTTGATTAAGCTTACTAATGATTTATGCAGACGGGTAATAAAAAAATATTACTCTAATAAAAAATATTTCTTTACTAACTTACTAGATTTAAATGTGGTTATCTACTCCACCAGTATAGTAATACTACTGAAAATTAAAAGGATACTAAATAAATGGCACAGTTTAAATATATTAGAATTTTAACAGAAAATCTTTCTAAAATATAATAGTATTGTAGTCAGGAATATAATAGCATTGCACCTTTCTTGTCCAGAAATCTGACCAATCAGAGTGGATTAAAGTATTTGGGATTCCCGCACCCTAATAGCATTGCACTGCAATGTCATTACCCCTCTGGTATAGAAACTAATATATTAAAGAAAGAGATAAGTGGTATCCTATTTTAATCTGATAATAAGAATATATTCTATCCAGTTACTTTCTGGTCTTGTAAGTTCTCTGGTACTGAACTAAATTATAATACTTTAGATTAAAAGTTATTTATTATTATTTATTCCTTTAAATAGTAGTAACAGTATTTTGAAGATACTTTTTAAATTATTAAAGTCTTATCTAACTATTCTAACTTATAATTTTTTATATATTAAACCAGGATTAATAGAAGACAAGCCTGATGGCTTATAATTTTAATCTTTTATAATTTTATTATTAAATATAGAATAAGAAAGTCAAATCCAGTAGATAGATTTTTTAGAATATTTTCAGAATTCTAGATAGAACCTGTTTTATAAGAAGAACTGTTGACCCTAATTCAAGAATAATTTATAAATATTTTATCTTTAATAATAAGAGACTTAGTTAAAGAGAAATCCTAGTTTAAATCTTGAAATATACAGGGTTATCCTGGATTTAATACCTGTATTATATTAAGCTTAAAGAATCCTAATAATTAAACTGGTATAGAAACAGCTGACTAGACTATTTAAAAGAATTTATTTTAAGAAAGATTTATTTTTTAATCTACAGTATCACAGGTGTATGCTGCAGAAGTTCTGTATTTAGATATATATAATTTTAAGCTCTAAAAAATAATCTTATATTTATAGAATAAAGATCCAGAGATATAATAATAAAAAGCTGCTGTTTAGTAAAGATAACTAGACTAGAAATACTAGATAATCAAAATTATAGATTATTTATATTTTAAAGATTATTATTATATTTCTTTATCTGAGATATTATACTAGATATTTATTTATTTATATTATAATAACTTGTTAGCAGGATACTTCAGGAAAATATAAATAAAAATACTATTATAAAGAAAGTTCCATTAAAATAGATTATATTATAATATAACTGAATATATTTGAATTTATTTAATATATTAAGATAATACTGCTCCGAAGTATTAATTATATAATAATCTTAAATTACTACTAATTCTATCTTATCTTTTTATTAAATTAGTAATAGACTTTATTACAAGACTATCTCTGGTTATTTAATATAAGAAAACTGTTGATACTATTCTTATTATTATTAATTAATTCTTAAAATACTGTTTTTTCTTTACTATTCTGTCCATAATAATTATTCTAGATCTTACTAAATTATTTTATAAATAGATTA
>NW_020291236.1:0-10347 GCF_003184625.1 Aspergillus neoniger CBS 115656 | reverse complement strand
CCCCAAATACTTTAATCCACTCTGATTGGTCAGATTTCTGGCAAAGGGGGGTGCAATGCTATTATATTCCTGACTGCAATGCTATTATATTTTAGGAAGATTTTCTGTTAAAATTCTAATATGTTTGAACTGTGCCATTTATTTAGTATCCTTTTAATTTTCAGCAGTATTACTATACTGGTAGAGTAGATAATTATATTTAAATTTAGTAAGTTAGTAAAGAAAAATATTTTTGTTGGGGTGATCTCCGGGAGCCCTTCCCGACCAGAGCCAGAATCAAGGCTTGGCTCCAGTCGAAAAGGGCTCCCATGGACCATGAGATAAGATATAAACCTATACCAGAGGGGTAATGACATTGCAGTGCAATGCTATTAGGGTGCGGGAACCCTAAATACTTTAATCCACTCTGATTGGTCAGATTTCTGGACAAGGGAGGTGTAATACTATTACATTCCTGACTGCAATGCTATTACATTTTAGGAAGATTTTCTGTTAAAATTCTAATATATTTGAACTGTGCCATTTATTTAGTATTCTTTTAATTTTTAGTAGTATTACTATACTGGTGGAGTAGATAACCACATTTAAATCTGGTAAGTTGGCGAAGAAATATTTTTTGTTAAGATGATATTTTTCTATTACCTGTCTGTATAAATTATTAGTAAGCTTAGTCAAGATATATATATATATATATAATATATAACTACTCTCTGCAGCCCAATTCTCTTTTTTAATCTTATTTTTATCTTGTAGTAATCCCACTTATCCCATATTTTTTTTTTTTTCTACTTGATTTAGCCACTCGAAATACATGATAGAGTCTAGTAATACTAAAACTAAATCTTTTTTTTATATATATTATTCCCTGTATCTTCTTATATGCCGTGACTGTCAATATGGAGTATGGCCAAACGAGATTCATGGACATCTTAACAGTAAACACGCAAAGCAATTCACACCCAGTGAACGGCAGTCAATAACATCCCTTATCCAGAAATGGGATGGTATTATATTTACCAGTATTAAATTTATTCTTTTCCATACTTTTTCTGAACCTGTTTCCATTATTCCGGAACTTATAGATAGTCTATAATACTATTATAATAGCTAGTCCTGTCTGTATATTATATATAATATATATATTATATATAATTACTAGTATTAAGTCCATGGATAATCTCAATACAAGCATGCTGGTAAACCAATATTATCTAATATATAGATTACTGTAATTAAAGTACAGGCAAAGATTTATTATATTATCTGTTAATAAGTATTTCCTACACGCAAAAACTCTTATTATATCTATATTCTTAACCTGTGTGAAATATTGTCTGAGGAAATATTTTTATTATTAATTAATATACAGTAGACTGTGGAGCATACTCTTCAAGTATAAGAAATATATGAAAATATACAGACTTTAAATATTATTATACTAGATACAGCAGCTGATGCTAATCCATAGCTATAATTTATATAATAGGCGGTCTACCTACAAGAAATCTAGCCTGATAATATTCTTTACAGTATTAATTCTCCTAATATATATAGTCTAGTGAATCTTATATATTATCCCTTCTTACCAGTAGATTATAATTTAAAATCTGAAATATCTACCAGGGATCTTCTTTAATCAGAGTCTGACTATCTGGACTGGCTCCAGTCAAAGAGAACTCCTGACACTAACTTTAGTGTAGAGATAGTTATATCAGTTCTCTAGTATATTCTTGACTAGCTAGTACAGAAGAATTAATAGACTGTCTAATACTGTGGATCTATTATTTAGCTAAAGACTGTGCAGATATAAATTAATGAATTACTGTATTATACACTGCTGGAATATATAGATATATAAAGTATCTGTAAGTATATAATTTCATAGCAGCAGATATTTATCTTCTTTACATAAATCTAATAATTATATAGATAGTATAGCCTATTCTATATATTCACTGCCTGACAGTAAAATAAATAAACGCGGCTGTGGCAGGTTATATAGATTTCTAATAATATATCTACTGCTGGTAATAATAATAGTTATAATAATAATACTATTCATGGGGAGAATCTTCTGGTATTATGGCTGATAAGTTTACAGAAATAAACTTATCTTAAATTCTGTATTAAACTGCTTAATTAATATTATTATAATAATGAATATAAGAGTATTCTTATCTGTGTAATAGCTGTCTTTAGCTGTAGAAAAAATAGATAGTAGAGTCTAGAAATCTATCTGCTGATTCTATTAAGTATAATCAAGCTTACCCGGTTCTTTATTATATAGAAGATACTGTGGCTTGATCTGGCAGCATGACAGATTATTATAATCTGGCAGTATAAGTATAATAGTATTCTGTAAATTCTAGTCAGTACAGATAAGGATCTAGCAGATTTTATTATAGATATAGACTGTGATTAATATAATAGCTAGTTTAGTCTTGGTGTCTTCTCTCAGTAGTCTGATCTTATTTCTAGTATTATCTTTAATACTCTAGTCTATGCTATATGGTAGTTTACTTTATTTATTATATATTTCTTACTGGGCTGTACCTTCTCTGAGTATATTAAGTCCATGGTATGAAAATTTATAATCCAGGAAATATACGGGCTTATACAGATTCTTCTTAACTGGTATATCTATGGACTGCGGGTATATTATAATACTAGTATATCTGGGTATATTACATGGCTGAGAAGTGATGAGGTCCTGTATAAAAATATATAGTTTATAATAAACCGCCTGCGGAGTTTTCTATATGGCCTTATAAATATAATTAAAAGTATTTTATTATAATTGTTATTTATAAAGAACCCCCCTGCTATTCTATGGTAATGTTTTTATAATAATTCTTACTATATTTTTTCTGGCTGGAGTTTTCTGCAGGACCAGCGTACTGCGTGGCTTGTAGTAAAATATTACTGGCTTATTATACAAGTATAAAAGAAAGTAATACTCCAGCATGAGTTTATTTATATCCATAGCTTTTATTTCTTTAAGGTAACAGTATATCTTGCTTGGATTGTATAATTTAAAGAGAAACTGGCTGTATTTATTTACATAACAGCCAGGCAGCCAGTATATATTCCTGAACTTCTCAGTCTGTAGTATATAAATACAGATATTAACCACTGTTATATTATCTATATTAAAGATAGTCTGGTAACTCTGATTAGTATATATTATAAAAGCTTTTATATTAATAATAATATTAAGATTATTTATTACTACTTTTCCCAGGAGGTAGATGAGCTGCTGGTATACTATTTATAACTAGTTTTATTTTTTATTTAACAGCTGGAGATTATTATATCTGCAGGATATCTGATATATATATATCCAGGTAATCCAGCCTACAGGGACTGGAAGGGTATACCGCTTATAAAAAAACTATTTTATCTCTGGAAATCTGATCTGGAAATATAGTAAGTATAGATCTTAGAGTATTTCCAGACTATGCTCTAGTAGAAGACTTAGAATTATCTGACCTGGACTGGGATTAATATTATGGTATACCAGGATATTATTATTAATATCAGTTATTGCTTTCTCTAACTAACCAGTTATTTTATCTAAGATTATAAAGTAGAGTATGTTACTGGCATAATAGCCATAGATTCTGATAATAAGGTCTATATAGATATTAATTAATAAATAAACTATATTACAGACCTGCAGGCCGCCCATTTCTTCTATATTACAGGAATAATATATAATAAGCAGATTATTAAAATAGCCAGTACCACAGTTTACTGACAGGTGCTTTTCTGACTAAGTAATACTAATTAATATTATTTTCTTAGCTTTATCTTTACTGTTAATTATATATCTATAGTATATATTCTATAAGTACCGGCATCCTAGAAGCAGGCTACAGCAGAGAACTAGATACTGTAGTAATAGTATTTAAATATTATATAGATAATAGCAGTCCTCCAGCAGATGATGGGTAATTCTAGGATATAACTGTATAGTATATAGATAGAGGCTTTCTAGATAATATAGGATAGCAAGAATTCTATGATTACAGTTATATATATAAATAGTGGTAAGAGCCTGCTGTTCATGCTCCCAGTCTTTCTGGAATTAGATAATACTATTATTATTATTGTACTACCACTGAGTCTGTGGCAGAATCTGCTGTAATACTGCCAGGTACTAGGCCTTATATATATAGAGTAAGAAAGTTATAATTCTTCTAATAATATAACTATTATACTAATTATCCCAGAGTCTATTAAGTATAGTATGTTCCATATCTTTTTTAACTGATTCTGTGTGTAGTATTATCTGGATTATATTATTATTAATAAGTATTACATGGTCTTTTATAACCTGTCTGGCTTTCAGCTAGTACTGCACTATCTCGGTTATCTGATATAGATATAGATCTAGTTTATATACCTGACAGCTATACTGCTTTCTACTGAGAAGAAATATCTTTGTGAGTGCTTAGAACAGCTGTATGATAATATATATCTTATCCGGGATTGTACCAGCCGGATTAATATTATATATATTATATAGTATCCAGTTCTGCCCTGTAAAATGTCTCCAGAATCTCATGTATGGCTAGAGTCTGAGACTATGCTGGTATATCTCTATTATATGACCAGCTGGGTGCAGGGGGGCAAGATTATTATTTATATTAATTTAATTAGCTAAGTTTTTGTACTGGCCTGGTCCCTGGATTGTTCTGTTTATTATAGTAAATAAGTTAATTAACCAGATTTTCTATAATATTTTATTAAGGACTATATTCTTGTTTTTACTGCCACGAGTGTTCTTAGTATAGATATTAATATGCCTGATATCTGATATATTATATATATAGACTGGCCCTGGTCACTCCTGGACTATATATAGGAGAGTAAATGTGCTGGATATGATAGATAATGTAGTTTAGTAATCATTATCTACCTGGCTGGGGAGGATCAGGTACTATCCTGGCTGGTAGAAGTGTTAGTAGTAAATAAGGAATAGGTCTAGGATTATTTCCAAGCTCTTTACTAGTGTCGCGTGCTGGACTGCTATCTAGATAAAGCCTGGTATAGCTACCTGCATGAGAGCTGTCAGAACTATCTTACTAATCTATTATATAACTGATGTTGTCTCTGTTCCACGGTCTCCTGGCCAGATATACACGGCGGTCTGCAGGCTATTCTTTTGACTAGAGCCAGCCAGGCTGTATTTCTTGATATAGTAAATAGATCTTAGTTCTTTCTATTAATTATACTTTTTTTCTAGACAGTCACATTACTATTACTATTAATCTTATTATTACTATTGCTGTTGCTGTTGCTGTCACTAACTTCTCTGGTACTAATATTATTCTAGAAACTGTTTTTCTTAGATCTACCGCCCATGTATACATGGGCATAGTTATATTTTTATATATAGTAGTAGATTATCCAGTGCTGCCTGATAGAGAAGGATATTACTAAGAAGATACTATAATAATAGAAATATTATTATATCTGTACTATAAATAACATGGACAGACAGTTATATATTTTTTATTTCTACCTGCAGTGATAGAGCTGTCAAGCACGGGAGTAGATAATCTTTATATAGAACTATATTTAATATCTATATTATTAGTAATATTACCAGTGCGGTATACTACAGAATATCTGCTCTGGCTAGCAGGAAGGAAAGTTATATAATTACTAGAATATTCTGTTATCCATGGTAATTATAATATTATATAAACTGTGGATCAACTCAGTTAAAAGATCCTGGGCGCAGTGACTTGCCTCACAGAATATTAATTATACTAACTAATAAATAATATATAGTTATCTTAGCTAATCTGGCCTGCCAGACCACAACTGCTTTTTTAATAAGTATTGTTAGCTTTATAGAATATGCTGGGAGCTCAAGAATTCTATACAGATATTAAGAATAAATAGTAGGAAAGGGCAGATCCAGCTAGACTATTAATTAAGAGATACTTTACATTAGCTAACCAGTTAATTATTATTACCATTATAGCTAGTACTACTAGAGAAGGAAGTTAAGAGGCTCTTTTTAATTAGAGCTAATTATCTACTCCTGACTCCAGTCAAAGAGAGCCCCTAATAAAATAATAATCAGTTTATTTCAAGTAAAACCCTGTTATTGGTTCTGATTATAAAAGAAAATATTATTTTATTATACTAAATACATAGACTTTTTATATTTAAGATTAGTTATTAGTACTGCACTATTCTGCCACCATCCGCAGCAGCTTTGGATAATGAATAGATATACTAACTCATAGTTATATAATTATATACTTTATAATACTTACCCAATATATCTAATAGAGGCTAAATATAGAGATTTACTAAATAAAGCATGCGGGTTATACTCTACAGTATAATAAATATATTTTCTTTATTAAAGTATCCCGCATGTAACATATTACCAGTTTCTTTAAATTATCTGGTCTTTATAGTAGTGAGTCTAGATACTTAGATTATTAATTAAAATAATAATCTTAATCAGTTATCTTATTTATTTCTGTAGCTTCTCTAATTAAATAGCCCCTCTTTCTTTATAACAGAGCCAGACTCTCAGCTGGAACTGTTTTTATTCTAATTTATAAAAAATAGTAATAATAAAGTTAAGTCTCCCTACAGTCTCCTGAGTACAGAATCTGTAATTAAGGATTTATCTCCAGGGACCTACTATAACTCTTTACAGTATATTATAAAAAACAGGAAAGAAATTATTATCAGCTCAGATAACAAGGATACAGATTTATTTAATTTATTTAAGTTACTAAAAGATCTTCTTGCAAGGTTTATTAAGCTATCTAGCTTTATAGATAAAAAAGACAGTGAGTATGATATATCTAATCTAGGAATAATCATGTGAAATAGCTTTGAGAATAATATAAAATCAAATAAATAGTTCTACTCTCTAATAATAACTCTAAAATACAGTTATATACTAGACTTACTTGTTGTCCAAGCAGTTAATAATAATAAGACTAAGGCTGGTATTACTAAGCTGAAAGCTGCCTTTGAGAAAGAAGATATATAAAAAAACAAAAATTAAAATAATAGAAAATATAGCTTAGCTCTACCAAGTACACAGCTTAATGAGAATACTCTTATATCAGTTCTAGATAATTAAAGTAATAGATTAGAGCTGTGATATCTGCTTGATATTATCCAGGAGACTAAGTCTTGAAATAAAGAGAAATTATCATACTCTTATTAATTAAAAATAAGATATTAAATATTTTTTTTTACTGGAATTATCTATCTAATTCAATCCTTTAACCAGCAGTAGCTGTATAAAAATAAATATATTTTATCTACAGTCACTGCCTACTATACCATCCCCCATTAATAAAGGAGCAGCTAAATTACTATATAGAAATATATTATTTTCTTATAATACTCTTCTAGATAATATCTCTTTCTTATTTAATTAAGGCAGTGAACTCTTACAGTACAGTATATGAATCCTGGAAATAATCTTCTATCTAGTGAAAATATTATATAAATTATATTTATATTAATAGTAGCTATTTTCATAGACTAGTATTTAAAGAATTAGTTTATTCTTCTATTTTATTCTTTCTTTTATCTACTTTTTATATACCGTCTCCCTATTCATTCTCCGAGAGAGAGAGAGAGATAGATATATATATATATATTTATAAATCACTCTCTAAAAATATATTAATATGCATATATATATATATCTATCTATTATTATATATATATCTTGTGTCTTTTAGTTTAGATATATTTTTCTGGTTATAATTATAAAGAATATTATATCAGTCTTCTCTTTCTCTATAATTAATAAAGACAGAAAGTCTATTACTGGCAACTTCAGGACTGATAAATATTTAGAAGTAATTATTCTTATCTAAAATATAATATACTTCTACTAAGAGATCCCGTCACTACTGCTGGAATACTTAATTATAAAATTAATATAATATATACTCCAGTATCCTGAACTAGATAGATTTCTAAGTCTGATACCCTGGTACAGTCTATAATAATATATATATTATTATCTATCTATCCTGCTAGGTATATAATGATAATAAGAGTATTAATAACTTTCTATATATCTATTCATCAGGTCTCTTCGGGGGAATTTCCAGAGGTTGGGAAACACGATTATATATCTTATAAAGATCTCTGATTAGATATAATATAATCCCTGATATATTATAGAACATGCATGACTGATATAATTATTATATAAATAAAATAAATATTATGTAATTAACAGCTTTATTCTCTTTATCCAAAAACCATATATTTTTAATAAATATATCCTGGATTATTTATTTATTCCCAGTCCCAGTATAACTATATTACAAGACAGTATTGATAGCCTATTCAACATAAATACTAGAAAATAAGAGCTGGATCATTAATCTTACTGGTGTTTAGTACTATATTTAAAATATTATTTCTCCATTTAACAGAGACACCTACTAAAAATATTTATAAATAAATGCTAAACCCATGTTTCTGTTATAATAGATAGATGTTATATAGCTGATATCTACAGAAGACTTTACTATCCAGTATATCAGGAATATAATATTAAAATTATATTCTGTTATTTAAGTATCTGGCAGATAAAGAATATTATATAATAAATATTCTCTTCTTCTAGTATTCCAAGGCTATTGAGACACAGAATATGGCCATAATATCTTAAAAGATTAATTATTTTATTAGTAATTTGGATTTAATAGATTTCTTAGTCTAATAGTACCAGCTCCAGTGCAGTTTTTATTATATTTTTAATTATTCTCTCAGCCTACACTCCTGTGAGAAATCCTGGATTTATAGCTAATATAGAATATTCATTAATGCTTAGGAAGAACATAAAGATCTTTTTTTATAAATAAGATTAAGTTAAAACGCAAAGCAGACGAGTTTAAATTTTAAATTAATTTCTTTATAATTAATAGGATTAATTTTAACCATGGTTCCCCTGTTCCTTTTATTATATTTTTTTATTAAGATAATAATAACTGTATTTTAATAAGTCTAGATATATTAATTAATTAGCATATTCCTTGATAAGAAAATCTCATGTAAACTAATTATAAATTATTTTAATATTTCTTATTAGTTCTCTTGAAAACATATACTACAGTAATTCTATAATCACAATAAATTTAATAAGTTTTATTTACTTAGCAGGTCCTTCCTGGCAGGCAGGCAGAAAATAGAAATTACTATTAAAAAAATCTTTAATCTTACCAGGTAGCTTTCTTTAGAAACAGCTGTTAGTAGAATACCAGATTATAAATAATCTTAAATCTTTGGTTAAAAATCTAGATAGAATATACCTCTCTTTATATAAGTAGAATCTATATATATTCCCACCATCTATTAAATCTTTTGATACTATACCCATTATACTTCAGTCTTCATATATTTCTATCCTGGATCTGGACTTTAATCTAATACAAGTTAATATTAAATAATACTATAAATATATAGCAAGATATCTTCACCAGTAATCTTATAGATAGATCTGTATATAGCTAGAGTCTTCTTTTAACTGGAGCCTGAGTAGCAGGATTAACTTTAGTTAAAAGATAGCTCTTTAATATACATTATAAAATAGTTAAATTTATATTTATAAATAATAGATTTCTAGATATAGTAAACAGAGTTACTATAAGAGCACGGTCTTCAATCAGAAGATATATATATTAATTTAAAGAAATAAACAAGACTATTCCTTGATATATAAATCTTATAATTCTAGTATAGTATACTACCTGCTACTATAATAACTAATTAAAATAATGATTCTAGTGAGTCTAGTTACATAATCTACTAGTATTATCTTAGATATTTTTTTATAGGCTGTATATCTCCTAACTTTTATATATAAATATAATATCTAGATTTAATTATATTTTATTCTCTACCCAGACAGCATTCCTAATATAATCTATTTTAATAATATTATTAATATACTATTATATACAGTCACTTGCCAGGTGATCTCTAGAAACAGGCTATGGATCTTATTATATATAAACAGCTAACAAGCATGATCTTCTACCGGAGCCAATGATTTAATAAAATAGATCTCTAATTTATTATCTCGTGCCCTTGTACTACCGACTAATTAGATTTATTAAATAACCAGATATATATTCTCTGTATATTATATTATCATGAATATAATCTATTTTTTATAGCCAGTAATTACAATCTCTCTTACTCCAGGGGATCATTTAACCAGTAGGAGTTAAGTATCTACACCAGAGGGGTAATGACATTGCAGTGCAATGCTATTAGGGTGCGGGAACCCCAAATACTTTAATCCACTCTGATTGGTCAGATTTCTGGCAAAGG
>NW_020291235.1:0-10866 GCF_003184625.1 Aspergillus neoniger CBS 115656 | reverse complement strand
AAAAAAAAAAAAAAAAAAAAAAAAAGGAGGAGATAAATAGAATAATAAACTTTAAGTAAATAACCAAGAGCATACACATATCAGGATTCTATTTATATTTTTAATAAAGTCATCTGCTCCAGTTAGCACCCTACTGAACCTCAGACTCAGAATATATATACTTATAAAAATAGACTAGTATATTTTCCTAGTAAACAAGCAGTTATTATATCTTATAATATCTAAATTCTAGAATTTAGATCCTGATAATAATCTGTTCATATCAGTAACTACTTATATATTTATAAACTGACTTATATATTATACTAGTCTTCAAATATAATATTACAGGATTTAATAAGCAGTTTACTTATATTCTAGATTTTATTCTTAAAATTATAACAGATTACAGACAATATTCCCGAGCTATTAAGATCAAGATTTTAATAACTGGAATTAAAAAACCTGCAGATAAATAAACTAATAACTATATAAGATAATATCCAAAAATATAAAGACATTACTATAATTTATCCTATAATTTAAAAAAAAATAAATTACTATTAATTTAGCATGAGTAAGATCAAAGAATCAGAAATTAATATATAAATATTAATAAGAATCAGGGAGCATTCAACATATATATAATATATTATAAAATACTAAAAATTATAAAATATAAAAAGACAGCATAAGCTAACCAACAGCTAGATAATATTACTTGATATAGTCTGATACTACTTTTAATAAGTATCTAACTCATGATTAAATAAGTATATAATCTAGATAAACATACTTCATTTACTAAAGTTAATATCTTATAACTACTTATAATACTAATCTCTGTCTATATATAATAGTAAGATTTTGACCTATAACTATATCTATCTAATTAAAGAAGTCAATTTATAGACTTTATTTTTCAGGATATAATCATACTCTTCTGCTAGAGTACAAGTAATACTTACAGTAGTCAGAATCTTAGCTTTATATATAATTTACTTTATATATCAAATTTATTACTTCTTATACTCTTATCTGAAGTACAATCAATAATCTATTCTTTATTCTTTAGAGATATACTACATATACTAAAGAAATCTTAATTTTATTAGTCAAAAGAAAGCCATGTTCTGGAATAATTATTTAATAATATTATAAGTACAGATTAGCTATCTTATAACTAATTTAATCTAACCCATTCTGCCAAGTATTCAAGAAAAAAAGATATCTAATAATCAAGTTTTATTATTTATACATATTCTTGAGAAAGTAAAGTTACAAGTAAATAAGCTTATATAGCTTCAGTATTATAAATATAAACAGTTTTTTATTCTAGTTATAAATAAAACTATCTTATATAAAACTATTTTAATAAGCCTGGCAGCGCGACAATATCTTTATATAAATATTAATAAAAAAACTTAATAAAAAAGCCTATTCCACTGGTACAGTAGATATCTATTCTTAGTAATTATTTATTAATCTCACGCCACCAGCATAAGCAGATAAGATTTACTTATATTTAATAAGTACCACGGAAAATCTTAGCAGCTGTTTACTTTATGACTTCATTAATCTATATTTGACCTGCTGTACTAGATTAATTAATATCTATAATTATATCTTTATTTCCTCAGACGCGTGTGATATTAAGTTCAAAGTTCTTTTAATAAAATCTTTAAAGTATAGATTTATTACACAGAAGATAAATATTATACTCTCAGAACTGTAACTATATCATAATCTTAATATATTAGAAAGCCTGTCAGACTATGCATAAGAACTATAAAAAAAGCTTAATTATATATATTCATCAAACTATACCAGTTTAATTACTAAAATATCCTTTTAATTTAAAAGACTTATTAATTAATTAGAAGCATTAGACCTTCCTCTAATATATTAAATATATAGTACTTTATATATTATAAAGCCTTCTCCATCGGACGCTTTACTCAAAGTTACTTATTACAGTAGTATTTCACCTTTATTAAATAGCTATATTAATTAGTCGAGAATCTTAGATTTATAAATAAAATAAAATTAGTTTTTAATAAATAATATAGATAAAGTAAATAATACAAGACTTATTTAACTCAGTAAATAAACCTATATTATTCCCAGTCAGCTAACTATATAAAAAGCAGACATACAACAGTATAACTTAAAAAAAAGAGGATTCTAATTATTCTTTAATCCTTAAAGACTAAAATCTATATAGTTTATTTATATATTATAAAAATATAAGTTATTATCTTTATAGCTTATATTTATAACATAAACAAAACTTGATATTATCCTATATAATATATTAAATAATTATCTTAGTCTTAGACTGGGATATCAGCCTATTTTAAACTTATTTAATTTAGTATAAAGTACTTTAATCTCTTTCTCCTGCTTACTTAATTTTATATCTTTATATTACTTATTTTAAAAATTATTTAGAAACTTTTTAAACATGGCTATACTAGTATCATCTAATACTACTTAATTATCAAGCTGTAATAGAGACTTATCTATCTGTTATTTTAACTCAGCTATCTATAATACTATAGACTAAGAGGATCCTGCCAGGTACTTACTAATATAAAAAGAAAATAATATATTATACTTCTAATAAAGATCTTAAACATTATAGTCTGTATTAATGCCCTTTTATATTTCATAATAATTAATTAATATTATAAAATAAAACTTAGATAATACTAGCTTACTTTTATCCTGAAGCCCAATCCAGATAATATTTTTTAATCTATCTTATTTAAAAATAGTCTGTACACAGTACTTTCAGCTGTTTTCAGAATTATATTCAAGATTTATCTTCTTAATATATTTTTCTAATATTATATATTTATTAACACTGTCATGCCCAACTTTAGTCTCAGGCTATAACTTATTAATAGAGATTTTATCATTTTTTATGACAGTAATTTTATAGCTATTGCTTATCTTCTGAATATTATATATTAATTTATTATCTCTATTTCTTATTCCTGGCGGAGAAGAACTTAGCTGAGGATTATATTAATTAAATAAATTATAAACCCAGATATAAGAATAGTTATTTTTTATATATTAATTCTTTATTTTATTATTAACTATATCCACCTTCCTCTAAGCCTCAATATTATTTGGATCTTGTTTAAGGCTCAGAAGTTATTTTTATATTATTAAGTAGAAAAAATATAATTTTTCTATATTAATTATAATAAAGTTTATAGTATTATTCTTAATCTTATATTCCTCTATCCAGTTATTCAATTTCTGAAGAACTGTTAGAGTCTTCTTATCTCTAGACTATATTTTTAACTTCTATATATAACCATCAGTAAGCCTGTATAAGGTTTTACAGCTATATTCCAGATTCTAATCAGAAAGTTGTCATATTTCTAGCTAATTAAATAATCTAGTATATATGGTTAACAATACCTGATACTTCTAATACTCAGTATATACTTTTTTATCTTTTATTTTAATTTTTGGTTCTAGAGCATTTATATTTTTAGTAAGTTCTGTAAGATATAATTAACTAATAATAAACTATTTAATAAATAGTAGCAGTTCAGAATAATTTTTATAATATTATAATATTCTGTCTGCTGCTACTGACAGTTTCTTATATATTACTTTATCTTTTATATTTTTAAATAGTTTTAAGATATAGAAAGTCGCTTTCTGGTATATAGCTGTAATATTATCTAGAATATTTATCTTTTTAACCTCTTTTTTATAGCTCTTGGACTTGGTGTCTGGTTCAGTATTTAATTTATTATTATTAGATAAGTAACTATTATTATTATCCTTATATATATTTAGATACTACAAAGCTGATATATTTAACTTATTATACTACTTTTTAATAAGGATATTCTTAGATATACTAATAAGCATTATTACCTCGTCAGGCTAGATAATTTTATATTAATATATTTAAATCTAGAATTAAATACAGCAGTGGCCTTTACTTTACTATTATTTTTATTAGAATAAATAAATAATATCTTCTTATAAAAGACTTTCTGCACAGTCTTTAGATCAGATAATTTTAAAATATCTAAAATTTACTTATATTTATTCTCATCACCAGTTAAGATCCTGTTAATTTCTTTAAATCTCTTCTACTAAAGATTTTCTATCTGCAGATAGCCTTCAGATACTTTTATATTATCAGTAAACTAATTTAATATATACTAGACTTTTAGAATTATAAAAGACACATGTTCAGTATTACTCAAGGAATCCGGTATCTTTTTAAAGGGAACTGGGATGGATAATGTATTTTCATTATTATCTTTTATATTATTCTTAAAATCTCCTTCAGTATAAAGAGTAATATCAGGTTTATTCAGTATATTCTAATCTTTAAAAATCTTAGACAGGTTAAAACTGTCTGAAGAACTTGTTATAATATATATATCAGTATTTTCATTCTTATAATAATCTTTTCTAGTCCTGACATCCAGAGCAGGAAGAGCAGGAATCTTACTTTCACTTATTATAGATTATTAATAGAACTTAAGACTAATAAATAATCTGATAATAAATTAATAGATAGTATAATAGCAGTTTTAAATACAGTTTGACAGAATCTTGCTGAGTTACAGTATATTATAAGAGATTAAGAATATTTATAATTATTCTAACTGTGCGGAATCTAAATTCTAATTATTACTATTAATAGTATTAGAGCACTGAAATATACTATATCCTGCTGAAATTAATCTAATTATCAGAAATCCTAATAAATAATAAAAGTAATTTACTGACCACTGCTGAATCTTGCAAGATAATATAATTAAAGATATTTAATATTAGATAGTAACTTAGTCTACTAATCTATTAATACTAGAATTATTTATATTACCTTTTCTTAATCTATATACACTATTTACCCTGGACCAAATAGACTATTTCTGAAATAAAATTTATTTCCATCCTTTAAAGACTAGTATAGTTAGTTATGAAAACCTCAGAAGAATAATTATTAGAAAAGATATTATATATACTTTAATTATCTGTAAAACTTCTCCTATTAAGGCCATTACTTTATCCAGAAACTTATATTAATTAAAAAATAATTAGCTTCTATTATTTAGCCTACATATATATACAACTGGCAAAATATGCTAGTTGTTTATAATTTACTATAGAATTAATAAGTAATTTAAAGTGAAAATATAGGATAATATAATTTTTATAATCAAGAATACTTAGCAGAGAAGTGATTAAACCTATTAAATCCAGTATATAAAGTTACTATAATTTTTTTAAGAATTATAATCTTTTTTATCTTATTTTAAATAGCTTAACCCTGGTCCTGGATAACTAGCTTTCAGACATTTATATCTATATATAATACTTATTATAAGTTCTATATCTTTTTATCTCAGTCAAAGTTCTTTCTAGATTTATAATAAGATTAAGCTTATTTTTCTTTATCTAGATACAGACTAGAAATTCTTCTCTGTGATTTTTCATATATAGATCATTAATATACTATTAATATTAGGATAACAGATCTAGTATACAGCAAGACTTAATAGCTTCTGTATGGACTAAGTTATTTTATTTTAAATTTAACTTTAATTATAATAGTTTCTGAGGCTCAGACCATTATTAACAGAGTATAGATATTTTGAATAAACTCTTATTTGCTGATTACTGTGATATATTATCAGTATAAGAATAAAAAAGATTCTAAAACCGGGCAACTGATCTCTAAAAAATATACTTAATATTAGTTTAAAAATTGTTTATATTACTAGCAGATGCTATTCCAGCAAGCAGGATATAAGTAAAGAAGGATCTTTATATATAAGAAAGGTCTTTTAAGGAAATACAGAAAAATATAAGACTCTTCTTATATATTATCTTAAGATAATATTTATCATGATTTAAAGATTTTATAAAGACTTATCATATCAGCTACACAGCTATTAGACTCAAAGCTAAACCCAGCTATATAAATAAAATCTCTATATCTGATTTATCCAGATATCTAATTTCTTATTCTCTAACATACAGTCCAGAGATTATATGGATAATATATAATTATACTTCAATATACATTACTTCAAGTTATGAATACCAAGAAATTTATTATAATTAATTAACAGAGTATAATTGTTCACTCAGACATCTATTTAATACTTTTATAATATAGATTGTATATATCTTATAAATAATCCTTATTAAAGTAATCTTCATTATTATATTTTATATTATATTTACTTCAGTTGTATGATAGTATTTTATAATAGATAATTATTTCTAAGTACAAGATGCTGGAACTACATAGTAATCTTTTTAGTAATTTCCTTCTATTATAGTAGAGAAGTCTCTTGGTCTCTAATAACTAGAATATTATAATTTATAATTAGAGAGATTTTTACTATAGCTCTAGAGCTGTAAATATACTTACAAAAAGCTTATATAAACTAGATCAAAAATATAGACTAGTATTTTATAACTGTATTAATTACATTATCAGACAGTCTTTAGATAATAATTATTCTATAGTAATATTAATCAAGAAGACCCATATAATTCTGGTTTTTAAGTATAAAGAACTTTTCTAAATAATAATCATTCATATATATCTCCTCTAGTAAAGTATAATTATCAGTATAACTATAAAACTAGAATATAATCATGTAAAAGTGAAATGAAACATAAATTCTAAGATAAGCCATTATCTTATATACAGAAATCCTACGGACGACTAATAATATTATAAAAGACTATATATTTTATAATTATAAATTAGAAAAGCAGTAAATACTGGTGAATTACTCAGTACACCCTGATATTCTTGATTAAAGTAAAAGCTGTGCCGGATAATAAATATATTAAATTTATATCAGTAAATAAAGATATTCCAGATACAGCAATAATAATCAGAATCATATAGACTACTTTTAGCAGTATTATCCAGAACCAGCCATAAGTTTAGAGTTTCTTTTACTAATATAATCCGGGATAATATAAGTCATATCAAAGATAATATTTCCTGAAAGTACTGTAAAAGTAGCCTCTATAATCTAGAGATTAGATCTATCTTCTTTAAATACAGCTCCTTAATACCTTGGTAATTCTGTAAGAATTAAAATAATATACTTAATATTATATACATGTCAAGAAGTATTAGCTTATTAAATAGAAAGAGATAAACTATCCCAGTAATTATATCAAAAAATCAGTAGTAAAAGCTAGTGTTTCCTCTAACAGTATAATATAAACTAAGAATTAATAAATCTAGATTTAGTATATTCTATAAAAGACAAGTAATACTATCTATACTATCAGTAAACACTGGATTAAAATCAGTCTGTATAAAGAGATTAAGTATAAGATATCTTATTAAATAATCTGTTAACAAGGACTATTTTCTTATATTAAGATTATTTATATTAATAGTTATCTTATTATAAGATACCATACAGCATATAGTTTCACAGTAAATAGTCAGATAATATAATATAATATTACTCTGGGTAAGAGCCAATATAGTTATTTTATAAATCTGACTTACTTTAGCCCAGATTATCTACTAATTATCCTGGACTCTGAAAGTATCTAAACAGGATATAATTATTATAATAACTTTTAAAGTAATAATATCTAACTGCTTAATACAGTTAAGAATAGCTATTAAATTATTTATCATATTATCTTCATTCACAAGTTAATATACTGAAGACTGGGCTTCTAGCTATTTTAGATCTAACTTTATTTAATTCAGCTTATCTTAAGAACAGTCTCTAGTAACCAGGTATAGAATATATACTCAGTCTTTATATTATTTTATACAAAGAACTCTTTTCATAAGTAATAGATCATAGACTTCTACAATAATAATCAGCTTTTTAATAGCTTAAGACAGAATTAGATAGTAGGAAAGTACTAGTAGAGACTACAGACTTTCAATAGTCAAGTTTATAACTTAATAGCAGAAAAAAGATTTAAAATAAGGATCCAGATATAAATATCTCCAGGCCCTGTTAATCAGGCATAATAATTTAATACTCTTAAAATCAAGATATTTAATAATAGTATCTACTATAATCACCGGAGATAAGAAAAACCTATTTTTAATTATATATATTCTAGCTATAAATATACTATTACTGTTAATATATATCACTTCACTTAACTTCAGTCTAGAATAATCATTCATAGTATTCAGGAAAAAAGCTCTCATCATACTTATAAAATTTTTTTTATTTTAAAATATATAACAGAATACTGAAAAATCAGACATACATCCGATGGATCTCACGGGTCTGGAAAATTTCTGGAAAGAATATAAAAAATAATAAAAATATAGAATCTTAAAGAATTTCATAGAGGTGCATAGCTTTATAATTTAATAAAGAATTAGAACTGCTTATCTTTGCATACTAATACAGATTCTAGAATCCTTGGAAAGATTTAGACCTGTTTTCCTGGTAAAAGAACAAGAATAATAACAGAATAAGTTATTAATAAAGATTATAGATTACTTACTTATATAAATACTTATAATACATTATATTAAGCTTTTATTTCTCTACTTAGAAAAATATTTACCTCTATATCTGAAAAAAGCCTGTACTGAGCTTCTTCAAAGATTATAAAGCTAAAAGCATCTTTTAAGGTAAGATTATATATATAATATACTGTAGAAGTCTAGCTTTAATCTCTTATTTTAAAAATATTATTAACAGTAGATAGTCTATTAAGTATCCTGTCTTCTTATTTTACATAGAAGTATATATATATTTTTACAGAAGTTTCTGCAAGATATAATATAAGACTAATTATTATCATTATTCAAAGAGCTCACGGGTTATCTTATTAAATCTCATAATCTTAAAATCAGTCATATTCTCAGATACCATTATACTACTAGTAGTAAGCAGGACCTCTATTATCTATAATATTATATTAATTTTAACCATCCACATTAACCAGACAGTAATATCTTTATTTATAAATATCATGAGTAATGATCCAGAGATTAACAAGCCGTTTATTCTACTAAAAGCTATTTATCTTCTGATTATAACACTGGGCATATAATTACTCCATCTTATATAAATATACTCACCTATATAAGAGTACTGTTATCCTGTCTTTATTACACAGATATCTTATTCCAGAATATGTCTATTATAGTAGAATTCTGATAATATCACTAGAATATTATATATAAGTCTTTACACCTGTCACCTGGTTCTAATATCCCATTACTGCAATAAATAATTCTATATTCTTTAATCTTAAGCTATCTTATACTATCAGTCTAGATTATACCTTCTTATTCTGACTACCATAAGCAGAAAATCCACTATAATAATTTAATTTTATATATATCACACTCAACTTAGAGAAGGGCAGGTGACAGATATAGATTTTATTAAAAATTAATATTATATATAAAGACAGTGCAGCTACGCACCTGAAATATATCTTATATAAAAAATAATAAATAATATATATCCAGCAAATAATCTTTCTTTATCTCCCAAGAAATACTCTCTTCGAACTCCCCGACTGAATCACAGAAAATATATATATTCTTAATAATATCTATTATGTCCGGCACAGGTTCAGATATAATAATAATAGATATCTCTACCTTCTTGTAACCTTAAGAAAAAGCATTATTTAAGATAGGATCTAATAACTAAGTTTAATTATCAAGCTTAATAAAATAAATAGTAGCTGTAGTTCTAATACTACATACTAAGCTTTTTAAAATAATATATATACAAATGATGTATTAGCTGTCAGGTACTATCTTATATAAAAAAAACATATAAATAATATAAGAGTATATAATAAAGTACTATCCATCTTCATAATTGCTTAGAAAGCATAACAGATATATAATTAATTTATTCTAGATAGATAATCAAGCTAAATATAAATAAAATGCATGGAACAACGGAGGCTGAATTAATAAAGATCATATATACTCTAAGAGCTAAGTATATCATGATTAATAAAAGTAAGCCAAACTACCAGTTTTAATTCTATATTTCTGTATATTAATAGCATATTATATTTAAGTACAGAACATATACTAATATTCAGTTTTTAATTACTATTTGAGGCACGAGATCAGCATGGCTATTTCAATATCTAATATATTCAGCCCAGGACCTTTTATAAGATACTAATATAAAAATCAGATATAAACAGCTCTTTTGATATCTGCTCAGACAATAGTTTTTTAATATAATAAAAAGCTCCTGGGTCTTTTATATATAGCAGATTAGTAAAAAATTTATCATATATAATATATAATATATCAGACCAAAGATCAGTGTACAGCTCTCCTAGAATCTTATATTCTCATAACAAAAGATCTCAGTAAAAAGTAGTATTCAACTTTTAATACCAATAAGATAGTCCAATATTAACAACACACAGAAGAAGACATAAAATATTTAGATTATTATTTCCAATATACTTGACAAGATAGTACCAGTAAATAATATTTTTATCTTTCAGGATATTCAAGATTTCTTCACAGCTAACAGACTTATATAGTAATTTCTTATTAAAGATCAGGTCTGTGACAGTTTCATTTAGAGTGGTTAACGGCCAGGGTAGGGTAGGTTTAGAGTGGATATTCTTAACCGTCCAGGTTAAATACTGACCTTTTGAAATTGGTATTAGGTAAACCGTGTCAATGAAATCAGATGTTTTGAATTTGTATTTAAATATATTCTTAGGTTATATTTATAGATTACATTTCTAATACCATCCAATACAAAAGGTCTGTATTCAATACAGTAATAATTATTCTAGCCCCCTTTTTCTTAGTGATTTTTTAACCGTTGCGTATTATACGGTAATGTGGATGTATTAGGTAATCATATTATGTAATATATA
>NW_020291234.1:0-10971 GCF_003184625.1 Aspergillus neoniger CBS 115656 | reverse complement strand
GGAAAGGATCAGCAAATCAGGTTAACCGCGGTTAACCTTGGTTAGGTATATATATATTTTATACCTAACTGTTAACCTGACGGAAGGTATAGATTTTCCTATTAACCTACCCTACCCTGGCCGTTAACCACTCTAATAATTCCAGTACTAGATAAAGTTCTTGATAACTGGATATAATTTAATTATATAATAAAGTATAAAATAAATTAAGTTCTATCAGATTTTATAATTAAAAAAAAGATAATATATTGAAGCAGACTCTAGCTGCTAAGTAAATTAAAACTTTTTTTAGTATTAGAAATTTATATTTATAAAATATATAATCTTCTGAATTTATAATTAAGAATTAAAGAAATAGATAAAAAATAATAAATAAAATATAAAAATTATTTATAAAAGTCTTATATAAAATACTCTAGAAGTTATTTATAAAGATTTTATATATTCTATCTTATAGTCTATGGGAGTCCTTTTTAACCAGAGTCTTGATTAATTCTGATTCCAGAAGTTCTTTTTAACTGGAGCTGAGTTTTAATTCTAGCTCTAGTAAAAAAAAACTCCTGGAATCAGAATTAATTAAGACTTTAGTTAAAAAAAGCTCCCATGGACTGTGAGGTAGGATATATAAGATTTTTATAAATAATTTCTAGAGAATTCTATAAAAGTTTTCTATAGATAACTCTTATTATATATCTTCTTAATTATCTGGAAGATATTAAAAGAGATCTTTAATTTCTTATTATTATTTTTTTATATATATTTAACTGCTTTATTAATAATTTTAATTTAGAGTTTCTAAAGAAAAATATTAATAAAAAGTTGAATAACATGAGTTAAATAGAAGATATAATACTAGTTTTAAATAATCTTTATAAGATTAAAATCTATTAAAATATTATAGAAATAGATGTCCTGGCTGAGTTAAGCCTAGAATTCTAATATAATAATATTAAATATAATATTATTATTATTAGTATTATTAATAATCACACCCAATAGCTAGTAGATAAAATAATACTTTTATAAAATTTTTAAAATAATCTTAATTAGATTTTTATTAATATAGGATCCAGATACCAGTTAAAAGTCTAATAAAATCTTATAATAATTTATATTCTCTGTTAGAAAATATCTAGTTAAAATAAAAAATATTTTTTAATCTGGACTAGTTTAATAGTTAATTATAATTAATATATATCTGTTATCTGGAAATTTGATAATAATTAAATATATATCTTTTTTAATAACTTTAAAAGATATTTTTTAATTTATATCTAATAAAAAAAGTAGATATTCAGAAGAGTATTAGAATAGTAAGATTAATTATTTATTTAAATTAAATATATTTAATAATATAAAACAGTAGGTAGCAGATAATAAGAAAATATAATATTTAATTAAAAAAAGTTTTTTTCATTATAGACAGTGAAAGTCTAGAAATAATATAATAAATATTAATAATAATAATCTGCTGGAGAATCTATTTATAAAAATATTATTAATAATTATATATCTTTAATAATTCTTTCTTCAGTATCTGTTTAATAATTTATTTAAAAATATATTAGAATATTTATTTCTTATAATTCTTATAAAAATAATAATTTATAAAATTAGTCCTGGAATTATTAACTACTAGATACTATAAAATATATAAATATATAATATAAAAAATATAAGAAATATTATTAAAAAATAATATATTTTCTTAAAAATAAGTTTATATTATTACTATCTTTTCTTAATTAAAGTAAAAAAATAATTTTTAATCTTATATATAAGCCTGGCTAAAAGCAGTTATCTTTTATTAATTATAAAAGATAAAAGTCTTTTCCGGGAAAACTAGATATAAGATAATTTTCTAATATCTTATAATATACTTAATATTAAGATTTAAAAAAAAAGATAATATAAATTAAAAAACTATTTTTTATCCAGTTATTATTATAATTCATAAAAATCTGTAAGATAGAGAAAAAGAATTTAATAATATTTTTTAAAAATAGATTTAATAATTATAATTAATTTATAATAAATTATTTATTTATACAAGAAATCAAAGAGAGCAAAGAATAAGAAAGATTTAATAAATATAATATTATTTTATTTCTAAATATATATTAATATAAATATAATCTATTATATTTATATATATTAAGAATATCTAAGAATAATAAATTTTTATTAGAGATATTTTTTAATCTTATTTATAGATAAAAGTTTATAGTATCCAGTAACTATTATATAAAATATCTTTAATATAATAAATAATCAGATTTTATTAAGTAATATAAAAAGAAGTTCTATAAAAATATTTTATAACTATTATAATAATATTATTAATAGAGTTTATAAAAGTTTTTTATAAACTTTACTTAAAGAATACTGCCTGAATCTTTATATTTATAATTAATAAATTATAAAAAATATAGATTTCTAGATAAATTAAATAAATAGAATTATACAGAATATTATAATTAAATAATATAAATAATTTGCATTTTTTAGATCTATTATAAATATTTAAATAATATTTTAAGTATATAAAAGGAATAATAAGTCTATTTATTACTATATAAAATAATTTTCAGAGAGATTTACTAGTCTAAAAAAGTAGTTTCAAAGATATTAATAATTTATTAACAGTATATAACTAAAATAAAGCTATAAATATATATATTTATTATTATTTTATATTATAAGAATAGTTTTTTTTTATAAATTTAATTATTATTACCACCTGAGATAATATCAGATTAAATAAATAAGAATAAAATAAAGTATACTGTTTTCTTTTTTCTGATTATTTTTAAAATTAAAAAAAATTAATCTTATATTAATTATTAGCAAAGATATAAATAGTCAGAGTAAATAATTATTAATCTAAATATATTTTATTTATATTAAGACTTAGAAAAGTATAGTAAATAAATCTTAATACTCAGAATAATTAAAATAATTAATTATTCTATTTTTAACTGTTCCGTGGTTAGATATAAGAAAATCTTATATCTAACTATTAATCTAACAGCAGGTATAAATAGAGTAGTTAACAGCCAGGATAGGGTAGATTAATAGAAAAATTTATACCTGCTATTAAGTTAATAGTTAGATATAAGATTTCCTTATATTTAATTACAGAATAGCTAAAAATAAGATAATTAATTATCTTAATTATTTTTAATATTAAGATTTATATATTATATTTTTTTAAGTCTTAACACGGGTAAGATATACTCAGATTAATAATTATTTATTCTAATTATTTATATCTTTATTAATAACTAATATAAGACTAATCTTCTTAATTCTAAAAATAATCAGAAAAAAGAAAATAATATATTCTATTTTATTTTTATTTATTTAATTTAATATTATCTTGGGTGGTGGTGATAATTAAATTTATAAAAAAAAATTATTTTTATAATATAAAATAATAATAAATATATATATTTATAGCTTTGTTTCAGTTATATATTATTAATAAATTATTAATATTTTTTAAACTACTCTTCCAGACTGGTAAATCTCTCTGAAAATTATTTTATATAATAATAAATAGACTTACTATTCTTTTTATATATTTAAAATACTGTTTAAATATTTATAATAAATCTAAAAACTATAAATTATCTATATTATTTAATTATAATATTTTATATGACTCTACTTATTTAATTTATCTAGAAACTTATATTTTTTATAATTTATTAATTATAAATATAAAGACTTAGATAGTATTCTTTGAATAAAATTTATAAAAAACTTTTATAGACTTTATTAATAATATTATCATGATAATTATAGAATATCTTTATAGAATTTCTTTTTATATTATTTAATAAAATCTAATTATTTATTATATCAGAGATATTTTATATAATAATTACTAGATACTACAAACTCTTATCTATAAATAAGATTAAAAAATATTTTTAATAAAAATTTATTATTATTAGATATTTCCAACACGTGTAAATATGATAAATTATATTTATATTAATATATATTTAAAAATAAAATAATATTATACTAGTTAAGTTTTTTTTATTCTTTATTTTCTTTGATTTCTTGTACAGATGAATAACTTATTATAAATTAATTATAATTATTAAATTTATTTTTAAAAAATATTATTAAACTCTTTTTCTCTATTTTATAAATCTTTATAAATTATAATAATAGCTGGACAGAAAATAACTTTTCAGCTTATATTATTTTTTTTTTAAATTTTAATATTAAATATATTATAAAATATTAGAAAATTATCTTATATCTAGCTCTCCTGGAAAAGACTTTTATTTTTTATAATTAATAAAAAATAATTATTTTTAACCAGGCTTATATACAAGGTTAAAAACTATTTTTTTACTTTAATTAAGAAAAAATAATAATAGTATAGACTTGCTTTTAAAAAAATATATTATTTTTTAATAATATTTTTTATATTTTCTGTACTACATGCTTATATATTTTATAATATTTAATAATTAATAATTTTAAGACTAGTTTTATAAGCTACCATTTTTACAAGAATTATAAGAAATAAATATTTTAATATATTTTTAAGTAAACTATTAAACAGATACTAGAGAAAGAATTATTATAAATATATAATTATTAATAATATTTCTATAAGTAGATCCTCTAATAAATTATTATTATTAATATTTATTATACTATCTCTAGACTTCTATTACTTATAATAAGAGGAATTTTCTTAATTAAATATTATATTTTCTTATTATCTACCATCTGCTGTTTTATATTATTAAATATATTTAATTTACATAAATAATTAATTTTACTATTCTAGTATTTTTTTAAATATCTACTCTTCTTTATTAAATATAGATTAAAGAGTATTTCTTAAAGCTGTTTAAGAAAATATATATCTAATTATTATTAAAGTTTCTAAATAGTAAATATATATTAATTATAATTAACTGTTAGACTAGTCTAGATTAAAAAGTATTTTTTATTTTAACTAGATACTTTTTAATAGAGAATATAAATTATTATAAGATTCTGTTAGATTTTTAACCAGTATCTAAATCTTATATTAATAAGAATCTAATTAAGATTATCTTAAAAATTCTATAAAAATATTATTTTATTTACCAGCTGTTAGATATGACCACTGATAATACTAATAATAATAATATTATATTTAATATTATTATATCAGAATTCTAGGCTTAACTCAGCCAGGATATTTATTTTTATAATATTTTAATAGACTCTAATCTTATAAAAATTATTTAAAGTTAATATTATATTTCTTATCTAGCTTATATTATTCAGCTTTCTATTAATATCTTTCTTTAGAAACTTTAAATTAAGACTGCTAATGAAGCTGTTAAATATATATAAAAAAATAATAATAAAAAATTAAAAATCTCTTCTAGTATTTTCCAGATAATTAAGAAAATATATAATAAGAGTTATTTATAAAAGACTTCTACAGGATTTCCTAGAAATTATCTAAAAAAATCTTATATATTTTATCTCATAATTTATAAAAGCTTTTTTTAACTAGAGCTGAATCTTGATTCTGATTTTAAAAGTCTTTTTTAACTAGAGCTGAGTCTTGATTAATTCTGACTCCAGGAGTTTTTTTTTATTAAAACTAAGTCTTAATTCTAGCTCTAATTAAAAAAAGCTTCTAGAATTAGAATCAAGACTCAGCTTTAATTAAAAAAAACTCTCATAAACTATAAGATAAGATATATAAAACTTTTATAAATAATTTCTAAAGTATTTTATATAAGGCTTTTGCAGATGATTTCTATATTTTATTTATTATTTTTTATCTATTTCTCTAATTCTTGATTATAGATTTAGAAAATCATATATTTTATAAATATAAGTTTCTAATTCTAGAAGAAGTTTTAGTTTATTTAATAGTTAAAATCTATTTTAATATATTATCTTTTTCTTGACTATAAAATCTAATAAAACTTAATTTATCTTATATTTTATTATATAATTAAACTATATCTAATTATTAAAAGCTTTATTTAATACTAAAATTATGATAATATTAACTATCTTTATTTTATTTTAATAAAATAGAAGTAGTTAAAATATCTGTTTAAATTTTTATATTTCTTTTTTTTCTTTATCTCCTGTCTGTTAGAGAATAGTAAGTCTATAGTTTATAAAGTTTATAATATTTATAATAATTTTTTTAAATTATTTTAACTAGTTTATTAATTAGCTGGCACAGAAGTAGATATTCTAGAAGAAAAAAAATTTTTAAAATCTAGAAAATATATATTAAAAGCTTTCTAAATATTATTACTAGATTTACCAGACTGAAGATTATATTTATATAATTATAATAATTCTAGATCTTATATTAAAATTTAAAAAATTTAAGAAGAATATCTAGCTAGATAATAATACTAATTAATATTTTAAATACTGAATTATCTTTGAAAAGATCTTCTATTTTTACTGCTAGTAAAATCTTATTATTAATATATTATTTATAATCTTTAATATATTTTCAGGTCTGGATAAGATTTTTTATAATATCTTAAAGTATTAGAAGCTTTTATCTTTTATAATAATTTTTAAAAAGCTCAAGATCTATCTTAATATTAAAAATATATAAATTATTAAACATTAAAATAATAAATTAATTATATTAAAAATTATACTTATACTAATAATTATTTAAAAATTACTAGATACTCTGATATCCTTATCTACTAAAAATTCTATTATAATTAGTTTTTTTATTTTTTATTATATAGCTAAGGACTTTCTAATCATTATAATTAATAATATTAATATTAAATATTTTTTTAATAATTCTCAGAATATCTGCTACTATTACTAGAACTATTTATATTTTAAGATTATTAAAATTTTTATATTCCAGATATATATTAATTACTTTACTATTACTAAAAAATATCAGAATATTCTTAATAATCTTTTTCTGGATTTTATTATATTTATAACTAAGAATTAAGAAAATAATAAGCTAATAATAATCTTTTATATTAATAAAAATAAAAATATAAATAATCTTGATAATAATTCTAAGAATAAAATATTATTAAAAAAAAAGATTTAATTTTTTTTAATTTAATAATATTATATATACCCAGATACAGATAAATACTTAAATTATATAAATTCTTTATTATTATAACCACTAACCAGGATAATATAAAGAATAATTTAAATAATAATTAATATATTTCTCTCCAGTAATTTAATCTAATTATATTCAGATTTTTAATATTATCTGTAAAAATCTAATATAGAAGTAACTAGGCTGCTGGCTGCTAGCCAGAAAATTAGATTATTATTAATTAATAATTAATTTAATATATATTTTAATAATACAGTAATTAAAAATATATTATTACTGGTATATTATTCTTATAAAGACTTTATATAAATTACTAATTAATCTACAGTTATTAACTTTCTAAGTATACTTGACCTTTCTAACCAGCAGTTAAGATTAATTAAAATAATCTCTTAACTGTAATCTATTCTTAATCATATAGTTAAGAGGATTCTTATATCTTAATCTAACTGTCAGGTTACGGTTAAGGTTAGGTTAAGGTATAACAGTCAGGTATAACCACTCTAGGTATAAAATTTTCCATTAACCTACCCTACCCTGGCCGTTAACCACTCTACTTATAAATAATTCTTCTAGAGATTTTTTTTTATAATTTTAGTAAACTTCTTTACTTTTCTGGAGATTTCTATTCTTTTTATAGATATTACTAGATCAAGGTCCAGGACCAGACGGGTCAGAATATAGGTGTTCTGATTCTGGATGGCTGACAGGGCCTAGCCCTTTTCATGGTCCAACTGGCCAAGCGTTTCAGGCTCAATATGATCCCGTTTGGACTCTCGAACGGGCCAGCGGCCTGTCAATAACTAATAAATAAAGTACTTATAAAATACTTAGATTTCTTTATTACAGTATATATTAGTAATCTTCTTATCTATAGCGACAATGAGGCGGAACATGAAATTTATATTAAAAAATTTTTAAAATATCTATAAGAAGCTGGATTTTAAACAGTAATTTATAAATATAAATATAAGTTTTATATTACTCAAACCAAGTACCTGAGGTTTATTATTAGAAAAGATAATATAATAATTAATTCCTAGAAAATAAAGATAATTATTTTATAAAAAGTATCCATGATAGTATAAAAAATATAATTATTTCTAGAATTCTATAATTTCTATTACTACTTTATTAAAAATTATAGTTAAAATACTTGACTATTAATTTATCTGATAAAAGATAAGATTCTGTTTAATTAATTAATATAATACTAAAAAATATTTATATTACTTAAGAAGACTCTGATTAGTGTCTTTATTCTAATAATTTATAATTTAATATAAAAAATAAGATTAGAAATAAATACAGTAGACAGGATTATTACTAGAATATTCTTCTAGAAGATAAAGAATAACTAATATTCTATTATATTTTTTTTTAAAAACTATAGTCCCGGCGGAGTAAAACTATAATATTTATAATAAAAAAATACTGGCAATTATCCGCTTATTAGAAGAGTAATAACTGGAATTTAAAAAACTATAATAACTAGAATAGTTTAGTATATATACTGACTACTGGTCTCTGGAATATTTTATAATCAGTAAATATCTTAACACCCAACAGGAGTGATAGCTTAAATTCTTATTATAATTTTATTTCCTGATCTGCTACCGCCCAGGAGAAAATAATATTTTAATAAATACTCTCATGCATTATAATAATACAGGACTCCATCTTGCATCATACTTTGGACTAGAAAATGTGGTGCTGTACATGATTCAGCAGGGGAAACAGTCTGAAGCTATCGACTCGTTTGGTCGACTCCCATTGACATGGGCAGCCTTTAATGGGTACGTGGGAGTAGCTCAACACCTGCTGGAGAGGAGTATCAAGTCAGATTCAGGAGACAATGATGGTCGAACCCCACTAGCGTGGGCAGCATGCAATGGCCATGAGCGAGTGGTCAAACTTCTGGTTGAGAAAGGTCTTGACCTAGGCTCGAGAGATGCCTTCGGCCGTACTCCACTATCATTAGCCGCCTCGAATGGTTTTGTGGGAGTGGTGAAGCTCCTAGTGGAGATTGGTTCAGATCTAGATTCTAGAGACGCAGATGATCGAACCCCTCTATCGTGGGCCGCATACAAAGGTCATATAACAATTGTGCAATTGTTGCTGGAAGGTGGTGTTGATCCAGACTCCAAGGATGTGGATGGTCGAACCCCTCTTTCGTGGGCGGCCTACAACGGCTGCGAGGCAGTGGTACAGATCCTGTTAGTACACTCTGTTGATCCAGACTCCAAAGACGAGATTGGGCGGACTCCTTTATCATGGGCGGCAGATAATGGTCACGAGAGAGTGGTCAAGCCCCTATTGAAGAAAGGAGTTGAAGTATCCTCACTCGATCAAACAGGTCGAACCCCGCTCGACTGGGCATCATATTACGGTCATAAAACAGTAGTCGAACTCCTTGTGAAAAGAATTTCTCATAGACAACCACACGCCCCTAGTGCTACCGGTGGAGCTGCTGTGAAACAGGGTGATTTTCAAAACAACGAACCTCGAAACCCAGGTTCCCGTGCCCACGCTCCAGGCGCCACATGGTCAGATAGCCATGAAATTCGAGGTCAAGACAAGCAGAAGCAACAACATGGGGAGCCGAGCTTGGAAAGTGGCGGGATTACTCCAACAAATAGTGACAGTCAAAGACGGCCACTGTCGCCGGAAAACGCCTCGCCTCAGACTGTGCCCTCCCTCAACTCTAAGTGGTATTGCCGGTTATGTCCTGGAAAAGGCCGCGTGTGGACATGGAGATCAGATCTCCTGCATCATATCCAACTCACTCACGCCGTTCAGTTCCATTATTATTGCACTGACCCTGATTGCCCTGATGCTATTGGACGCAACCCCATTGCCAAGAGACGTGACCAAGTTCGGTATCATTATACCACGAAACATGGAAGGTGGGCAAGCAAACAAGAAATAGACCAATCCCGACAAGAAAAGCCCCATCCTCGTTTCTGTCTAATTTGCGATACATCCGTCCACTCATGGTTGGAGTTCTACAAATGCATCGCTCGCCACTGCCAGGATCAGTGCTCTTCGACTGTCAGCGATGAACAGAGTGCCTCTGGTTCACAAAAGAGAAGGAAAATCAACGATGAGCTTGGCGGGTCACTCACTGCTCCAGAACTGACACGTGACGAACATGCACTGCAAGATCTTCAGTTGTAGCTGATGCTGCTCGAGCAGCAAAACAAACGTCTATCAAAAGAAACGTAATCTTAGATGTACTCCAGTAACTCAGTGACTGGAGGGACTAGTGCATGAACCCTAAATTTACTTTTTCTATTTTAAAATGCGTAAGCAAATATTGTCGCAGATAACTATTGCCAGCTCGAGATATGACCATCGATTTATGGTTGAGAAAGAAGAGAGGATGAGGTGTAACCCTTTGTCATGAGCACAACAGACTGGTGTGGATGTGGATCCTACGCACTGACCCGCTGACTAGGAGAGCCAGTTAAAGCCCCGTATAGCCGTGGGTGCAGGTGAGGGATGGTCGTTAATTCACTGGCGCGACCCAAAATGGCTTAGTAAGTACTCTCAGATCATGTGACTGTCGCATCACCCACAACAATAATTTCAAATCGCACCACCTCTTTCCATCTTCTTACCATCTACTAACACTACCACCACCACCACCACCACCGACCACCATGGCCGAACTCAAGGAAAACGTAAGTATAACTACTTTCTCAGTAGTTTATAACTACTTGATATAAGAGAAAAGTAGTTTTAAACTGATTTTATTGATGAAAATAGAACTACTACAAATGGTACTTGCGTACCGTGGCTGCTGGCCAGCTGGTGCTTCCCGCCCCTACCCAGGTCAGTATCACTTCAATGAAACCTTATTT
>NW_020291233.1:0-11040 GCF_003184625.1 Aspergillus neoniger CBS 115656 | reverse complement strand
TCTCAGATCTAGAGTGGTTATACCTAACCGTTATACCTTAACCTAACCTTAACCGTAACCTGACGGGTAGGTTAAGGTATAAAAATCTATTAACCGTCAGGTATAACGGTTAACCGCGGTTAACCGTTATACCTGATCAGGCAGAAATCAGGCAGGATCAGGCATTAATCTAACTATATTAGGCTAGCTTAGGCAGAAATCAGACAGAAAATATATTGTTATTATTTACCGCCTTCCTAAATAGGAAAGGATCAGCAAATCAGGTTAACCGCGGTTAACCTTGGTTAGGTATATATATATTTTATACCTAACCGTTAACCTGACGGAAGGTATAGATTTTCCCATTAACCTACCCTACCCTGGCCGTTAACCACTCTACTCAGATCAGTATAGTTAAAAATTTATAAATAATTTTTATAATACAGCAGACTCTCTCTTTTTACAGAAAGCTAAGAAAATACCTGGATATCAGTTCCTGTATGTTATTAGTATTTTTAGAATATCTAATACTTATTTATTTTTCTTATATATATCTTACAGGATAATCTGGATTTCAGAAAACTGTTATAAATCTTATTTATTTTTAAAAGTAATCCAGGTTAATTATTAAATTACTGGGGCTAGGGTGATTCTATAAAAGTCTTTTATAAGATTTTTCTAGATAACTAGTAGATCAGATTCCTATAATTACTTAGATTTATTATTAATAAAATAGATAAAGTCCAGGAAGCATCTACAGAAATCTTTTATTTTAAACAAAATCTCTATATATAGATAACAGATTAGAATCTTTCTTTATAAAATAAATAAGATCTAGATTCTCTTATTTAAATATAGTCTAACTTTAGTATAATAATTATTTATTCTTCTTTTTAGAAAAATTCTTTAATTTTCTAGTTAAACTGTTTAATTTAGTTCCATGGCATCCGGGATAATAAATAATATAGAAATTAAAATAAAATAAAAATTCTAATTATTAGATCTGGCAGCAGTTCAGGAGCTTAATAAATATAAAATATTCTAGATTATAATAATCTGTAATAACTTAGATCAGGAATAGGATTCTTTTAAGCTCTAAATACTACTCTTTAAAATAGTAGATAATTATAAGAAATTCTTTATTATAGATCTCATAATTGTATTCTATCAGGATATATTTTTTAAAGAAGAAGATAATAAAATACAGTAAATTATTATTATTATACTAAGATAGAATTCTAGTAGAAATATAATTAGAGATATTAATTTTAAATATTATCTTACAGGTTTAATCGAAGAACTGGAATATAGAAATATTAGTAAAAGTCTTTTATAAATAATTAAAGATATCCTGATAGATTATATTTTATTAAAAGAAAATATTCTTTTTAATAAAATATACAAGCAGGGTGGTTAACTTGGAGAAATCTTAAATAAAATAATAATAAAAATTACTAAAGCCTAAGAAGACATATATTAATAATATAGATTAAAATAGATTAATTAGTAATAATTCTGATTTTCTCAGGATTTATATAAAATCTGTTACAGCTTATAATAAGATCCAGAAACTTGGTTTCAGAAATAATAAATTTATATTTAAATAATTTAGTAAATAAACCAGCTGTATAAAATTTCTAGAAAATCTTTTTAATATAATCTAGATACTCACTTCTAGTTCAGCTATAAATAAGAATATTATTTAGATAAATTATATAAAATATATCCAGATAATCTTATAAAATATTATTAATATAATACTAGAAGATAGCAGGGACTCTTGATAATCTAAATAATATAATTAATAATTTATAAAGATCTAGTCGTATATAAAATATTATCAGATATTCCTGGCCCTTAATAATCTGGATATTATTAAAGATATTAATAATATTAATCTTAATAAAGTATTATATTTTTTTTAAATTATTCAGAATCTTTTTAACTAACAGCAGCGGGTAGCAGTCCTTAACTAAAATAATATTTAAAATATAGTAATTTATACAGAATCTTAAGTCTTTATCTAGCTTCTTAATAAACAGAACCAGAAAGATTACTAGAAAGAAATTAAAATAAATAAATTCTTTTTATAGATTCTTAACCAGCTATTTACAGAGAATTATTAATTTTTTTTAGAATATTTTATATAAAAATCTGAACAGCAGGGCCTTTTCCCTCTTTAAAATAATAATATAATTATAAATACAATAAGATAAGAGCTTCTCTGCCTCCTGGAATAAAAATATATTAATAAATTCTCAGATTTTCTTAAATAGTTCAAGCTTTTCCTGATCAGGAGTAGTATAGAGTACTATATTAAGTTAGATAATAGTAATTATATAAATAAAGTAATTTTAATAGATATATATAGCATATATATTTAGAAAGACAGACAGGATATTCTTATTTCTCAGGAATTTAAATAAATATATATTTACTAGTCAGGCATAGATTAAGATATTATAGAGAGTACAGATCTTAATTAATTAGATTAAGATATTACAGAGCTTCTAGTAATAGAGACTAATAAATTAAAGAATATAATTAATAAAATTTATATAAAAATCATAGAGCTTCAGCTAGAATAGACTAATTATAATCAGAAAATAGATTAGCTGGATAACCAGGAAAGAAATATCTTTTTTAATATAGTTATATATTTTCAAGATAACTTAGATATAATAGATAATTATCCTGGTCTTATTCTCACAGCTGTCAAATTCTATAATAGATTTAGAATATTTCAGAAAATATAATAATAATTACTGGACCTTAGTCTAGTTTTTATTTATAATATAGAATATAATACAGCTGGTATTAAATATAGTATAAATAAAGATTTATTCTTTTCCAAAATTTAGTATAATAAAAATTATTATTAAATCAGTTCTTTAGAATTCCTCTTTAATTAAGAGTTCTTTAATAATAGTTTTAGATAAAATATAGACTCATGCTGGGAGTATAGTCTAGTAATAATTTAAATTAAATAAACTTTTTTTAACTACTTACTTAGGTCTAGAGAATATAGATATTCTGGATATAATATTTTAATAAATTAAGATATTAGAAAAATCAGGAAATAGGCTAAGACCAGGACTACAGATAAGAAATAATAATAAGATAATAAATATATTTTTAATAATAAAATTAGATATATGGAATAGCTAGTATATTAGATACAGGTATTAGACTTAAGATAATCTTAAATTAAATATTAACTAGAGCTGCAGTAAAAATACTTTTTTTTTTTAAATAGATTTAAACCAGGATAACAGGCAGCAGAAAGCAGAGAAATCTATAAAATTATAATCTAAAATAAAAGATTTCTTACTAGTAGAGTCTGTAGAAGACTTTTACAGGACTTTTCTAGAAAAAATAAAATTAGTTAATCTAATAGACAGCTTCCAGGACTTGTTATAGAAATTTAAAGTATATTATAATCTTCTATTATTCAGGAACTAGAGAAAATAAGCTAGAATATAATAATCTTCCTTAAATAAAATATTATTCAGAAATATAATTTTTAGTTTACAGTTAATATCTTCTTCTAGTATTAGAAATAATATATCTAGATATATTCTGGCTTCTTAAGCCAGATACTAGAATTTAATAAAATAAATATTGAATTTCTAGTTATTTTATTTTAAATAATATAATTCTAGTTAGATATTACTGGTACAGTCAAGATCTCTAAAAATATATTATAAAAGTTCTAGGATTTTTATATAATCTGCCAGGATATAGATTCTATTCTTAATATAAGACTGGATCTGGTTATATAGTATTCTTTCTAGATAATTTATAATATAAGATATACAGGCTTATAAAATTAGATAGTAATTATAATTAATAAATATTTTTCCTTGGATCTAGAAGATAAATTAGATAAGATTAATATAATTATTTTTAAACTTATTAGGATCAGGGATATGCTCAGAAAGAAAAATAAAAAATAGAAAAATTAAGATTAACTAACAAAGCTGCTTCTATCAGAATAATTATTATATTTTTAATAATAGATTTAGATATCTAATCAGGAGTATTAATTATAGATATAATAGCTTAGATAATTCTGGTATATTCTTTTAATATTTAATTTCTTTAATAGTAAGTATCTTGATAAACTAGCAGTTAATATCTATAATTTACTAGATTTAATAGACTGTTATAACATCTTTTATAATAAGATTTTATTAAAATTAAAAATAGTTATTATCTGCCTTTACTGTAAAGACTGAGATTTAATTATAATAATTATATTATTCTTCAGGGTTCTCCATGATATATTATAAAAATTCCTTAAGTCTGTTAGGACTAATCAGGGATCACGGAATAACAGATATCTAGTTAATTATCTATTTTAAAAAAAAATTATATAATATCAGGATTAGAGTGGTTATACCTGACTGTTATACCTTAACCTAACCTTAACCGTAACCTGACAGTTAGGTTAAGGTATAAGAATCCTCTTAACTGTACAGTTAAGGATAGATTACGGTTAAGAGATTGCTTTAACCAATCTTAACTGCTGGTTAAGAAGATCAGGTATACTTAGAAAATTAATAACTACAGATTAATTAGTAATTTATACAGTGTGATAGGATCTACTTGTCAGGGTAGAAAGCCTGTCGACTAGGTAAGGAATCAACCACTAAATGTAATGGAATTGTCTAGTAATGACAAAGATAGCCTATATCTATGAGATAGACTGATTCTTGAGGATCAGTAGCCTCCTGCAGAGGAATTAATATTTTTTTAGTATTGAAAGAGTATAGAACCACTATTAATAATCTTATGACTTCTATAATTATTATAATACATTATTCTGAGGGCTGTTATCATGATAGCTAGACTATTTTATTATAAATAATATTCTTCTCTACTAGGCTGAACTGCCTGGGTCAGTATTAGGGATAGTCTTATAATTATCTGATATAGAGTGATAGAGAATCTATAGCAGAAGACAGGGTAATTTGTACTGATATACTATGGGATTAGAGTTATATATAGTTTATGAATAGTATCATGATTATTAGTTATATTTATATAGAATATAGAGTTTTCATAATATAGCAAGATATAAATAAGAACTTGTTATTATATTCTCTTTTTTTTTTCTATTATTTTTTTCTTTTATATTAAAGTATTATGTTTGCGCTTATGTCTCTTTATTTATTTAATTATTTTCTATTAGTATATTCTTATTATCTATACTACTTTATCAGGAATTATTTATTTTATTTCTGGATCTGCCATGATGTCCCCTAAGAATATCTATATATTATATAAGAATTCTATCAAGGTAAGACATCTTTTCTATATATATTACTTATGTACTGTAAACAAGAACTTTAATATATTAAAGAATATCTTTTATAATATTAGCTGTTATTTCAATACTCGCGCTTCTGTTTTATATTATAGTTATTTTAAGAATAAGAAGATATACTTTACTGTATTTTTTACTTATTTCTTTAACTATAATATATAATAATACTAATACTAGCTAGACTGCTACAGGTATACTTAGAAATATATATAATTTAACTGAGATTCTTGACTGGCAGAAGATTATTTTAGATAATAAACATTAAAATAATAAGATTAAGTATATTATGATTAAATAAATATATAATTTAGCTATGATATTTAATAATATAAAGTCTGTCCATGCCTGCCAGTATAGTTTTAAAAATATTTATAAGACTATTCAAGTATATATATCTGGAGAGAGCTTAAATAGATGACTAATATATAATATTCTAATAAAAAAATATTATAGTATATATCTTATTTTTTACTAGTTATTAGTTTTTTTTAACTCTATTAATTCCTCCCCCTGCTACTGGTACTATAATTACTGAATATTATATATATAATTATAATTTACTACTGTGTTTATTGCTGGAAGATAATAATTATATAATTTAGATTTTAATATTAAAATATTACTTAGATACTATTATAAAGATGGCTCGCGTGCAGTTTTCTGATATAAAAAAGAAGATAATATTAGATAAAGAGAGTAATTTTAGTAGATATATTATATTCTCTGAGATTATTAATCTTGTTATTATGTTTCTTATTTTTATATTAATTATTTAAAGGATTCCTGGGTTCAGATATAGTCTAGTTAATAAATTAAGAGTAAAATAAACTGGATATATCTGTGTATTACCTGCCGCGTGGTAACAGAGTAATATTATATATCTTAGTATACTTAATTATATAATATATCTTTTCTACTTTTTCTAGTAGTTTTTTATAGTTTGTTAAGCATTTGTTATATTCTTATTAAAGATCTATTAATTATACTTACTTAGCTATTCTTTCCATTTAATTAGATAGTAATCTTAGTTATTATAATATTAGTAGTCTTTGATTTTCTTAACCTCCTATTTATCTTTATTATCTAGCTCTGGTATCAGGAGTAGTTTTTTATAATATTTTCTAGTATTCCACAGTTTTAATAAGGAAATATAAAATATATTATAAATTTATTTATATTTCTCAGATAGACATAAGCAATACACCTGGGATTTAATATATTTAAGAATCTGAAAGAGTTTTATAAACTTTAAAGCCAATTTTCTTGACTCTTTAAACTGTAAGTTCTAGGTTAATAACTTTATTAGATTTTTTTTCTTGAAGGAGAATGGCCTTCTGTACTTATTATAATATTTCTTTTATTTTTTTATAATTATTTATTATATTTTTTATAGCTGCTTTCTTATTTTTCTAAGCTTTTTGATCCTATTCTGTACGGCTGGGATTTCTTACTATTAAGAATTATTCTTGATTCTGAGATGAAAGTCTAGTAAATAACTATATAAGATATTATAAGGTGATAGGCCTGTGGTTATATTATTTATATTATTATAAATAAATTAAGTAGTTAGCAATATTACTGGTTAATTAGTATTAAATTAACTGGAGTAATACTAAAGATAATATTCAAGAATTTAGTTTATCTGTTCTATTTAGCCATTGATTCATAGATAAAATACTGTCAAAAGCTTCAAGATTATATAGCTGTTATAAGCTAAATTTAACTAGAATTTATTAATAAAGATTAATTCTTATTTAGATATAATGTCTGTTAAGGGCCTGAAGATTAATTTAATCTATTTATAAAATAGTTTAATAAGATTTGGAGCAGTTATCATGGATAAAATAATAAAGAAAAAATAGTATTTTAAGAATTAATTAATAATAACAAGAATGGTATCAACAGTTTTCCTATATTAGATAACTAGAGATAGTCCTGTAATAAAGTCTATTACTAATTCACTGAAGGAATAAGATAGAATTAGTAATGATTTAAGACTGTTATATAATTAATACTTTAGAATAGTATTTTCTTGATATATTAAGCAAGTTCAGATATATTTAATTATATTATTATATAATCTATTCTAATGGAATTTTCTGTATAATAATATTTCTGTTCTTGTTTTTCTAAAGTATTTTATTAGAGGATTATTATAATATAGCTTAATAAGTTATTATCTTAATAATTTAAAAGAGGGAATATATAAATAATCCTTAAAATATAGATACTCAAAAAGAGTAATATTTTAATACTTATTTTCTGATAGCTTTTACTTAACAGCTGTTTTTTGTCTTTATATTTCTGGATCTTTGATTTATAATTATAAGATTATCTCTTGTAACTCAGGATTACTATTTTTTAAATATAAAACTTCTGTAAAATATATTTGTATTACTATAGATTAAGAGATAAATATCTCTCTAGATAAGTTCTTCTAGATAGTCTAGTTAGCTGTTTCTATACCAGCTTAATTATTAAGATTCTTTAAGCTTAATATAATACAGATATCAAACCCAGGGTAATCCTGTGTATCTTGAGGTTTGAACTGGGATTTCTCTTTAATTAAGTTTTTTATTATTAGGGATGATATATCCATGAATTATTCTTGAATCAGGATTAATAATTTTTTTTGAGAAGCGGGCTTTATTTAAGATCTAGAAGATATTCTAGAGGATCTGTTTGCTAGATTTGATTTTTCTGTTCTATATTTAATAATAAAATTATAAGAAATCAGGCTTATAAGCTATTAAGCTTGCTTTCTGTTAATCCTGGTTTAATATATAAAAGATTATAAGTTTAAATAATTAGATAAGACTTTAATAATTTAGGAAGCACTTTCAAAATACTGTTATTATTATTTAAAGAAATAAATAATAATAAATAACTCTTGATCTAGAGTACCATAGTTTAGCTCAGTATTAGAGAACTTATGAGATTAGAAAATAACTAAATAAAATATATTCTTATTATTAAATTAGAATAAGATACCACTCATCTCTTTCTTTAATATATTGATTTCTAAATATCAGGGTTTCATAGGATTAAAGTGTATTAGTAGAGATGCTTATTAAAAGATAATGATTAAATAATAAAAGATAAGCTGCTTATATAAATTTAAGTAGATTTTTCCAGATTTTTAACTATTAACTGTTCCATGAAGTAAAGAAATAAGAGATAAGATAATTTATAAATAATCTTAAATAAATTAATAATAGAAGTTGCAGAATTTTAGAAAGACCTGGATATCATGATAACTTTTAGAAATTAATTATAAAATAATATTATTTATCTGTTAAGGATTTATAGATACTCTATTAGCATTAATAATATATTCTAGGAATTTGACTTGGGATTAGTAAAATAAATACTTAGATAGCTTTATATAAAATTAAGTTTCTTAGAATCTTTCTAATACTTGATAAATATATCCTGTATAAGATTCTTTATCTGGTAAATAAATAAAGATATTATCTAGATATATTATATAAAAGTTGTTGAGAAGTCCACGAAGTATTATATATATATAATTTTAGAATATTACAGGAATATTAGTTAATCTGAATAGTATAACAGTATATTTAAAGTAGCTGTATTAAATGTAAAATATCATTTTTTATTTATTATTTTTCTTAATACAGATTTAGTAGTAAGTATTTTTAATATTGATTTTTGAAAAGTATTTGCTGTCCAAGACTCTATCAAGAATCTCTGAAATAAGAGATAAAAGATAATAATTTTTAATAAAAACTTTATTAAGATCTCTGTAATCTATATAAAAATATAAATTATTATCTTTTTTAGATATAAAAAGAATAGGAATCCCTGTAAGATTTTTTGAAGGTTAAATTCAGCCTAGTTTTAAGTTCTTTTTAATATATTTTTATAGGATCTTAAGTTCAGCTTCTGATAGAGAATATATAAGATTATAAGAAAATATTTTATTAGATTTAATATTAATAGTATAGTCCGCAGGACTATAAGAAGAGAGTTATTAAGAAAAATCTATAGAGAATATATCTTAGAACTTCTGGAATTTGATTTAGATTATCTTTGGATTTAGAAATAAATTAAAAGATTTTTTTTTAATAGCTAAATATCTTCAGGAAGCTTGATAATAATATATATTTTTATTAAGTTCCGGGTTGCTTTATTAAATTAAGTGGTAGAAAGAAGAAAAATAGATAATATATTAAACTACTATTATTAATTCCATGTTAATAGGTTAATATAGAGGTCTTGAAGTATAATTATTAATAATAAGATTAGACTACTCTCTAAGCAAGGATCTTGATTAATCTTTATATAATATTGTTTGAAAGTATGGATGCTTCCTCGTGAATCAGTAGTAGTAAAAGAGACTTTCTATATACGTAGATAGAAGTAATGATTTGGTTAATAGCTTTAATTCTAAATATAGTAATCAGGGTATATTGGAGATGGTATATTTTAGTAAATTAATAATTAATAATATCTACTTTAGTGTAATTATCTAAGTCTGCAAATGTTTTAAGACTGTTTTGAATATAAATAAAAATATGAAAATAATAGATAATTTCTATTATAGATAAAGAAGTTAAAATTATAGGATTTATTTTAACTCCTCTACTTTTCCCTCAGAATCTGATAAATATTAGTAGGTTTTAGTGGATTGAATCTTCTTGCTTTTAGTAGGATATCAGTTTATAAAATATTGGATATTATTATATATAAAGCATTGTAATTAATTATTATTTTTTCTGGTAGGATTTTTCTTGCAGTTCAATGTATCTTCTTTAATTAGTCTGTTGGAATAATCTTAGAGGTGTTTATATAATTTATAAATACTGAATTAATCATTTTTTTATTTATATTTCTATTTATTACTCTATAATTCATAGTAATAGATAGCAATGGCTATTATTTTATTCTATTCTTTTGGTAAATGGGGAACATGTTCTTGAATATAATAATTAAGATTAGATAATAATTTAATAAAGTATAATAAGACTCTTTCTTTTTCTGTTTAATAAGAAAAGTATTGTTTTAAGATATTAAAATAAGCATGAAATTCTTTTAGATCTTGACTATATTACTGGTAAGCCTGTTTAAGTTAAGCTATAATATTTAATTAAAGAATAATAGTATTCCAGATCAGAGTAAGAGTCTAATCCTTAAACCAGGGCCATGATTTCTTAAGAAATTATCTTATTTCTGGATTTTTATTATTAATAAAATAATATTATCTCTGCTTATATACAGAATCTATATAATTAATAATAGTAAGTATCTTATATTTCTCAGAGAAATATTTTTTAGAAACTTTTTAAAATATGTATTCTAGATCAGTAATCCATTCTTGATATTTTTAGAAATTAAAGTTTAAGATAAAATAAAGAATATTTTTGAACTTAATCTTCTTCTGTTGGCTGGAAATCAGGAATCCTTACTAACTAAAGCAATCATCTCTTAACTACCCAACTCAGCTGAGAATCCCATACAAATTCTATGGGAATCCCAGCTAAGATGGATAACATAAAGATGAATCACTTTTCACATGAAGTCTTGTATTATTGACATCATTCTGATTATTCGACTATTTGATTCTTTATTCACTGTTCCTTACCCCACTTGCTTACCCCGCTTTCTTTGTCTAATGATCAAACTGATGATTCATGACTCTGATCTAGAATCATTCACTGAAAATGATAAATAAGGTCTTTCATCCCCTAGCTGAAGCAAGCAAGCAAGCA